>NW_006494614.1:24832182-24925833 GCF_000325575.1 Pteropus alecto | reverse complement strand
TGTGCTTTCTTGAGAAATATTAATTTCTTTTTTCCAACTGAATTATTCTCTTAAATAAATATGTTCCAGTAAATCACATTAGTTTTTTTTTTAATAACTTAATTAAATACCCTTTCATTTACTGATTTATTTCTCTTCTCCTCTTCACAGGAAAATTATACTCATTTTATTTTTCCCATTCCCAGTAATATCAACTCATACAAGCCACCATTATCACCTGGCAAGAATCCTGAAATTGCTTCATAATTTATATCTATATGTGTCCTCTTATCAATCCCATTTTACACTTACCATTCACTGCGACCTTTTAAAAATGTAAACCAGATCATGTGATTCCCTTGTTTAATACCCTCCAAGGGTTTCTATTGTTCTTTAAATAATATCTAAATTATTTACCTCAAATCAAAGCTGTTCATGGTTTTGGTCTCTCTAATTTTCTCCTGAACTCCTCCCACCATAACCAAAGCTGTGGTACTACACACCAATCCCTTTTCCAAAGCTGATGCTCTTATCCCCAGCTCACTTAAGTGTTGAACTCTATAGACTTACAGATCTGCTCTCAACCATAAAGTTGCTCTCAAGTGACAGGAGCCATCTTGGTAGGAGTTTTAGGCTCTCTAGATGGATGGTTTCCCCAACCAATAACTAACTAAAACTGGACATAATTGACCAGCCCCATTGCTTCACAGGGATGCAAAACTGAACTACACAGTCTACACTCCAGGGCCCACATCTTTGTTCAGCTTTATCCCTTCTGTAGCCTACTTTACCTTCTCCCTTACAGATTATTTTTTTTTTCCCTCTTACAATACTTCCTCGAAAAGTCATGCAAAAACTGTTTCCAGGAAGCCAACCTAAGGCATTCACCTTCGCTATGCTTAATCACATGTCTTCTTTGTCCTTGATACATGGGAATTTTTATCTTAATCACATTTATACTAGCTATTCTTTCAGCAAGATATGATCTACAGTCACCACTCTCTACAACTTCACCATGTTGCATTTAAGTCACAGTTTTTGTTATTAACTTTTATTGTATCTTATTTATTTATTTTTTTTATTGACCATTTTCCTTCATGAAACATAAGCTGCATAAGAGCAGGGCTTTTTGCTTTTTTTCTTGCCAGTTTATGTATAATATTTAGAAGAGTGTCATGCACAGAATAAATGTTTAGTAAATAACTGTTGTGTGAGTGGATGCCTATAAAGCAAAGACAGTACATGCACAGACTCAACAGACAAAGTTGATTGACTTAATGTTTAGCACCTTCCTTCTTGGCTTGGTGATATCACACTCTCATGGTTTTCCCTAACTCTTTGGCTACTGTTTTCAAACTTATTTAAGTAGCCAAATACACCTAGAACCATAGTGAAGAATTTGTGTACGCATTCCTTAGTCTGTCCATGCTATTATACTCATGTTATTTCCCTGTTTTCAATTTCATTTCAGATTCAAAAGCTTTTCGAAGAGAGGTAGCATAGACCATATATGATGGATGAGGTCTGTATACTGCTTTTTTTCTTTGAAAATATTTAAGACAGGTGGACATTCTCCATCATTTCATTATTATTGAATTTTTATTCTATCTGTTGGTTATTTTTAAAGCATTTTAAAATTTAAGGAATAAGTGTGCTCATTCTAAGTAGCAAAATGGTAGCCTAAATCTAATAAGAATTTGGAAACCAAAAATCATGTTGCCTGGTTAATTTTAAAATTAAATAAAGTTTTATTTTAAATTTCTTAGGACATATGTCTTGTTCAGAGATATAAGACAAACCATTTATAGCACATTGTAAATTTTAATGCATTTAATATATTTATTATATTCTTATATAATATATTTAATATATTCTTCAGATCATTTTATTACACTCTTTTCCATAGAAAAGGCATTCATACAACAACTTATTTCTTACTAGAAGAAAGATGTTTTGATTTTTGTGTGACACTATACATCCAATCAACACAATCTTCAATATACAAAACATGTTTACATTCTATGTTCAAACAAAACTTCACACAGGAAAGTCACAGTGCTCTTCTGCCCACACTTTTCAAAACATAATATAACATGCTATTTTTATACATCTGAAATTAGTGTGTTATGAAGCATTTACATGAAAATGTAAAGAACAGAGTATAGCTATCCCATAAAAGTATGAACATAGAAGAATATTATCACCTAATAATCATACTACTTTTCCGTGATAATCTGGGAAACTGAAATAAGATTCCGTTAAGCAGCTCTAATTTCCTGTCAAACCCTTACCTTACATAAGCTAATATACTTTCTCACATATTCGTGAAAATATTACCATTTCTACCTAATCATCATTGGAACAATAAATCTTCCAAAGTTACAAAGCTAAGAACAGGATGGAAATGGCTTGCTGAAATAATGCGACACACCAATATGACAAATTCTACTTTATATGAAATATAACATTTTTTCCTCTCAAAAGCAGACATATTTTAAATTACAACTACCTATATTGATGAATATCTCTTGAGGTTTTGGGTGATCAATTTAATGTTTCACATATTAATGAATTAATACCAATATATTAAATGGCATGCTTGAGATAATTTGAATCTTAAGTATTACTACTCATGGAGCTCTTTCCTGATAAGAGATCATCAGTTTTATTCGTATTGTCTGACAAGTTTGAATGATTTCCAGGCCAGAATGACTAAAATGACTTTAATCCATTTTATAATTAATGAATTCTATTCTATTATATTGGTACAAGAGATTTATGTTCAGTGCAGAACTAACATAAGATGAAAAGATTTTATTAACATAAATCTGAGTAGCGGGAAAATCAAAAGACAGGTCTACTGTTAGAATATGACACCTCAAGAAGGGCTCAAAAAAGAACTCTAATTGCAGAATAAATTGTTTGGAAATAGCTAAAAGTATATTTGTAGTAGACTATATAAGCAGGTGTTGGCATACATTTATCATCGTGTCTCTACTTTTCTGTGAGTTAGAGACACACTGAAAGCTTAGAAATCCTACCTTTCAATAAATCCATGAAGAACACTACCCAGGAAGCAAATGATTTATATTCTATCACTATTTTGGGGATGCTATGCCAGTCATGCAACCTTCTTGACACCACATTAGCTCACGTGATCTTTATTTTTAAGTTGGATAAAAAGGACTGAGCTACAGTATGAAGAAAATTCCAAGAAATGCCAGTAAACTGCAATACTTTCTCAGGATGATTAAAGTTTGGAAAACGCTGGTCATTTTCGCTCTCTTCTTTCACTCTCTGCTAGTGTTTATCAACCCTCTGAGTCAGTGATTACCCTTTGTGGTGTCAAAAAATGAAGATGGATAAAGAAATGGAGCTTTAAAAAGTAACAATTTGATTCTACCAATAATCGAATTACAAAACTTACTTACATAACTTCAAGTATTAGTTTGTCACAGAAAATTATGTCATAAAATTTCTACAAAAAGATTCAGCTGCACATAGCAAAATATTAATACTGACTCTAAACACAGCCTCATTTACCATTACACCAAAATGACAAAGATGAAAAAATGTCAATTGTAAAGCATTTCATAACTAATTATTACATTTTATAGAAAATAAAAAAAAAATTTCTTGTATTATCTTAAGAAATAAGGGATCGTTAGTTAACTAATAAAGAAATTTTCTTTAGAAACCATGAACATACTCTAGAGCAAAGTTGCTAAGACACTAAAAACCAATACACTAAATCCAAGATCAGGGAAGCAAGGAATATGTTATAGCCACTTTAGAAGACAGTTTGGTGTTTTCTTACAAAACTAAACATAGTCTTACCATATGATCCAACAATCATGCTCCTCGGTATTTACCCAAAGGAGTTGAAAACTTATGCTCATGCAAAATCCTTCGCACAAATGTTTATAACAGCTTTATTCATAACTGCCAAAATGTGTAAGCCAAGATATCCTTTAGTAGGTGAATGAATAAACTATGGTACACCCAGATAATGGAATATTATTCAGCGCTAAAAAGAAATGAGCTATCAGGCCATGAAAAGACATGGCAGGAACTTAAATGAATATTACTAAGCGAAAGAGGACAATTTGAAAAATTACCTTCTGGAAAAGCAAAACTATGAAGGCTGTGAAAAGATTAGTGGTTGGTAGGGGTTTATGAGAGACAATAAATAGGCAGAGTATATTTACATATTACAATAATGATGTAGACCTTACAAGGTTTAGCCTTTTCTAAGTTTTAAGTACATCTGCAATTTATTTTGGTTTGAAGTAAATGAAAATTATTTCTTTAAAGAAATTATTACTTCAATATCCCAGTAACATTTATTGAGTAATTTTTCCCTCTACTAATTTATGACCCAGAATCACTTAGGGGTTTAAACACTGGCTTTAATGATTTGCCAAAGACCGTTTTGTTTTGCTTTCATATAATTCATTTGTGATTATTTTTATTATTAATAGTGATAACACAATGCTTTTCTGTGTGAATCTTTGTTTGACCTTTAATTATACCTAATATTTACCTACGTTATTTTCTTTCAAATAAAATCACATCCTTGAACTGGTACTCTCTTTCCAGATGGTCTTGTGCTTGGCAGATTTGATGTGCCATGTCACATAAAAAGCTCATGAAACTGAAGGGGCATTGGCCTTATATAATGCTTTTATTATCAGCATACACAAAGCACATAGCACAGAGCTGCTCTGCCAACGAATTAGCACCTAATGTTTCTACCACTTAAGTTCAGTTCAACAGTTTACCTCTGCAATCCTCTATAATTTATGCTGCTCTTTGATGCCATGTAGTTCATGTTCATGTATTTTTCAGAAAACAAAACCAAAACCAAAACAAAGCAAACAGCATCAAAACAAACAAACAAAAAAACAGAAACCAAAAAGGCAAATGACAAAAAAATTCCACACAATCGATGTTCGAGTAAGCATCTAATACATGTGATATAGTATATTAAACAAAATTAATGTACTTCCTTTAGATTACTAATTAAGAAAAGGTATGTGGTATTTTAAAGGATGTGAAATGTAGCTAACACATTTTGGCTGCTTATTTTAAAAGCTTTGGGGACATTTGTAAGATAACAACATTTTAGTAACCCATATCTTTTGTGAGATTAAATCTGTCTGCTGGGAATATTCCTGCGTGGAGAGAATAAAAAGTACTACAAACTTTGGTGAGGAACAAGCTATCTTTATTAAAGTATTTATCATTTTTACAGCTGGAATTGGTATTAATATTTCAACAAACAATACCAGTAAGCCTTATCTTTTCTTTGCTGACTTTAGTTAAGCACTGTCAGCAGTAGACTGTTTAAAACAGCTTGGACTGTTCAAGCAGAATAATTCATTTTAGCGTTGTTTTTTTTTTTTTTTTTTTAAATCAGCTCACTGTTAATATGCAATGGGAGCACACCAGAACAGAAACACAAACTTACTCTGAACGACCAAAAACTTGAAAAATTTGATTGACTGTATTCTTCCCCAGTTTTCTGAAAGCATTCAAAATTGAGGAAGGACTATTAAACCTATTGCACATTTTATACAAATGTAGAGACTGAGCTTATAGATTTTCTCATAATCATCACATTGTCAATTGGACATGAATAAGCCAGAATTTATGTGTTAATGTCTTCTTGAAAATAATATGAGAAAGAGTTCAGAGAAACAGAGATCAAGTCCTTGAATTCAGTAAATTCAAAAAAATTTTGAATTTTTTTTACGGTATCGTGATTTTTAACCTAAATGTTATTTAGAACTATGGACAAACTTAGAGACCAAACTCCATAGTTGAAAAATTAGAACGATCTGAGATAAAATGAGTTTAGATGAACTATTCTACTTGAATTTGTATATATTAAGGCCTATTACAGAGCTAGATGAGTTATAATTAAATTATTTGTATTATTATATGACTGATTGCTTTACAGAGTTGAAAGGACCATTCAGGTCAAAATCACATCAAAGAAACAATGTTAAACACTAAAGAACATTCAAAAATTACACTCATGGTTCACTACTGACAGTGGAGGTAACAGATAGAAGAATGTCAGAATATTTTGTTTAAACTCCGAAAGTACTAATTATTCCATATTTATATAAATCAAGAAATGTTCTTATATCTCAAGAAAAAAAAACTATATTGTTATTTTCTAGTGGAAAGTGAACATTGTATCAAATTGTGTGCTATTAGGATCTACAGCTTTCTGTAATATTTATAATGTCCTTTATGCTAATTCAGTGATTCAAGATTAATTCTTTAGCAGCATGGACACTAACTAATCCTACAAAATGTTCAGAAAAGAAGCACCCAGAGAGCATCTGTTACATGAGTTGGTCCCATTCACTTATGTGATCTTGGCTCAATTACAAATCCTAAGCAACAGATTGGAGGTAAAGGCAAAAGACACTCCTTTTTGACTGAATATATGGCTACATTGTTTAAGTAACTCAGAATGCTACATAAATTTTTATTTTTTAATTTATTTTTACTTTTCCTCTCTCAGACTTCTTTATTATTTTACAAATTCATTGCAGCAATTCCACTCTCTGATTCCAGCTTTCTACAGTAAGAATTAAGTCCATTTTCAAGATTTGCAAATTATAGTAAGTATATATAGCCAAAGCTCTGCGGAGATACTATCCTGAACAATCTCATTATCAAATTGTGACCAAAAAAAGTAATGAATACAGGTTAACGTTCCCTGAACGTTGTACTAATTCAATACTTTTTATTCGTGCAAAGCACACGGCAATTATGTTTTACAGACAATGTTTTTCGTTTACCCTTTCTACAAAGCAATCCTAGTTTTCTGCATCTTTTACAGATGGAGAATATGAAGTGAAATAAGGGCTCAGAGACACAATTCCATTTCTGGTCCCTGAATTTAAGTATAAATGTTTGCCTTAGGATATTACCGTTTTTTAATTGACATTTGTCTATCTTTTTATTTATTTTTTTAAATAAATGTATTGGGGTGACATTGGTTAATAAAATTATATAGGTTTCAAGTATATGATTCAATAATACATTTGGCTTTAGATGGCGAACACACAATGAAATGCACAGATGATAAATTGTCAAATAAGTTTTTAAATTGATGTATAACATGCTAACAGAAAAATTCACAAATAATAAATGTACAAGTCTAAAAGTTATCAAAAAATGAATAAACCAATGAAACTCACTAAAGTCAAGCAAAAGAATACTGCCAACATCTTAGAGGCCCTTGACATGCCCCTTAGTATTCAATCTTCCTGTCCAATTATAATCACTATCCTGATTGTTTATAACATAGCCTTTTTTTTTTTTTTTTGATTTATAGAAAAGAAAATGTATAGTATACATTACTTCGTTATCTGGCTTATTATGTTTGTGAGAGCCATCTAAATTTTATTTTTTCACTTTTTGTATAGCATTCAAATTAATAGATATGTGGGTATTTTTCCCAGGTTTCTGGTTAATATTTTCTTTTCTTTCAACACTTATTTCACTCTACTCTCCTGCTTCCATAGTTTCTGTTGACAAGACCAATGTAGTTTTCTCCTTGTTTTTTTTTATAAGTAAAGCATTTTCCTTTTTCTGTAGCTGATTTTAAGGTTTTTCCCTCCATTCTTGGAATTCTGCAGTTGAAATACATTTAGTTTAGTTTAGTTTAGTTTAGTTTAGTTTAGTTTAGTTTAGTTTAGTTAATTTAGTTTAGTTTAGTTTAGTTTAGTTTAGTTTAGTTTAGTTTAGTTTAGTTTAGTTTAGTTTAGTTTAGTTTAGTTTTGTTTTGTTAGTGGGCAGGGAATTGGTATTTAACCCACTTGATGTTCTTTGAGTTTCCTGAATCTGAGATTTAGTGTTTATCATTAATTTGAAAATGTCTTAGCCATTATTAGTTCAGATATTTCTTATACTCTCTCTTCTGGTGTTCCGATAACGCATGTTACACTTTTTGAAATTGCTTCATAAATTTTGGATATTCTCTTTTGTTTTGTTAAAAGATTTTTCTCTTTTCATTTATTTTTATAACATTTCTACTGATAAGTTTGCAAGCTCACTACTTATGTTCTTTGGCATGCCCAGTCTATTGATGATTCCATCAAAGCCATTCTTCAATTTTATTATAGAGGTTTTGAATTAGAGAAATTTTTTTTCATTCTTTCTTAGATTTTTTTCCTTGCATTACCCAACTGTTATTGCATGTTGTGTAATTTTCCCCATAGCGCTCTTAACATATTACTCATAGTTTATTTAAATTCCTGGTCTGATCATTCCAAAATGTCTGCCTTATCAGAGTCCAGTTTTTATGGTTGCTTTTCTCTCTTCAGGTTGTGTTTTTACTTGCCTTTTAGGATGCCTTATAATTTCTTTCTTAAAGCTGGATACGTTGTATCAACATTTAAGAACCAAGGTAAATAGGCCTTTAATGTAAGTTTTTAATCAGGCTAGGTATCGGTTTGTCTTTAGTTCTTGCTGTAGCTGCAGATGCCAGAGGCTTCGATTTCCTCAGGTATTTTTTTTTCTCTCTCCTTTTGTCTCAATTTCTCTAAACATCCCTTATGAGCCTTAAAGTTTTTCAGCTATGATACATTTTTATTTCCTTTGTGCTCTTTTGATGTGGGAAGCAATCTATAACCCCATAATTTAGTCTCAGTCTTCATTGGGACTGTGTCCTTCAGCTGTGACATTCACAAGTGTTTTTATCCATTTTCAACCCTTATATGAGACAGGAAAGCCAAAAGTGTGTGGAGGTGGGTTATTTCCCTTTCCCCCTATACAATAAGGATCTGGTAAACTTTTTCCTTTGTTTAGGAGGCTTTTGTAAGAGAGAACACGCTGTACAAATTTCAAAATGATTTTTTCTCCCCTCCCCACTGCTAGAAATAGTGAGATTTTTTTTCTGACTCTTCTTGGTGAGAAATGTGGGGTTCCTGGAGTCAAAACTCAGAGAAGTGTGTGAGCTCCCTAAAACTGCAACCATGCTCTCACACTAATCAACATTTCACCTCCAGCAATGGATCAGTGTTATTTTTCATCATTTATACCACCAGTTTATGACTCCAGTAGCTTCTCCAGTAGGTAAGTACATCTCGGCTTGATTCTTTACATTCACTTTCTCTCTAGAGTTTGGAGTAGCAGCATGCCCTGTGACTTCAATTCTCTAAAAAGTCCTAGAAAAGTTATTTCTTTTTGGTTCTTTCAGCTTTTTCTTTATTGCAAGAACGGAAATGATGTCTTCTAATCTTTTTCTGTTTCCAAAGCGAAACCAAAAATAAACAATTTTAAAAAATCTCTTTAAAATTGAGTTATTTGTTTTTCATTAAAACGTTGTACATGGTTCAGAAATATTCAGGAGCTAAGTTCCTTGTCAAGTGTTACTTTTTCTAAATATTTTCTCTCCTTCTGTGGTTTCATTCTCCTTTCAAAGATTTCTTTTTCTGGTCTTTTGAGAAGTTTTTTATATTTTGATAAAGTTCATCATGTTTTATTTCTTTTGTGTTTTTGATTTTGCATTTGATCTAGGAAATTTTTGCTCAGCCAAATATTACAGATATTTTCTTATATGTTATTGTAGGAGCTTCATAGTTTTAGCTTCTACACTTAGATATTTAATTAATCTCAAGTTAATATCTTTATACATTAGGTATGTCAAGGTTCCCTACTTTTCCAAATGCTCATTGAGTTTCTAGTACCATTTGTTGCAAATACATTACTTTCACCCATTGGATTGAATTGATACACTTTAAATAAAAGAAAGGAGAGGGTCTGTGTCTGGATTCAATTTTGTTCCATTGAATTGTCTATTTTTAAAACAGTATATTCTTTTAAGCAATTCTTAAAATTATATAATGAAAGACTTCTGAGTTTGATCTTCTTTTAAAAGATTATTTTGGCTATTCCAAGTATTTTATATTTCTATATAAATTTTAGCATCATCTTGACAATCTCTAAAAAGGAAAAAAAAAAACAGCTTTCTGGGATTTTTTTGGAATTACATTGTACCTATAGGATAATGTGAGGAAAATTGACACTTGAGAAAATTTAGTCTTCTGACATGTAAGCATGGCATATTACACCATTTATTTCTAAGAGATACCTTCATATCTTTTATTTAATCCTTCTCAGCAACATTTTGTTGTTTTCAGTGCAAAGTTTCTATACATCTTTTATTAAACTGACCCTATGTTATTGTATATGTTATTGTAAACAATGTTGGTGTTTTCATTTTTATTTTTCAATATTTTATTATGTATAAATAAATTGCTTTATGAATATTGTTCTTTTTTCCTGAACAGTTGCTGAATTTACACACTATATCGGATAGTTTTGTTGTATATTACTTAGTATTTCTACATAAAGAATTGTTTTATATGCAAATAATGAAGCCTATTCTTTTTTCCTCAATATTTATGCTGTTAATTCTTTTAAATAGCATTTTATATTTTCTAGGATATCCTGTAGCAATGAACATACAAGCATTTTCCTTTGATATTGGAGGGAAAGCATAATGCCTTTCGTCATTAAATATATTGTTAGCTATAGGTTATTGTACATATTCTACATGACTTCCTATTTAAAAAGTTTTTTCCAGTCCTTAAATACTGGGAGTTTTTTTTTTTTCTTTTTTTTCCTGTTGGGTGTTAAGTTTTGTTATTTTTTTCTATCTTATTGGGATTTATGATTTTCTCAGTTATTTTCTATAAATTTGGTACACAAATTATTTGTTTTAATTTTGAATTAACCTTTAATTAATTGTGTGAATCCACATTTGGCTTGAGGTGTTATCTTTTTAATGTATTGTTTAATCTTATTTTCTAATACTTTGTTAATAATTTTTATATGTGTATGCTTTTCTAGATATGCACTTGTCAGGTTGATACGACTGGGATTACAAAGACAACACAAAAGAAAATGAATCTGAAAGACTGTAAGTCATACATTTTTTTCTCTTAGACATTTGATACAATTTACCAGTAAAGACTTGTGAGCCATGAGGTGTTTGTTTGCCTGCTTGTTTGTTTTTAAGACTTTTAATTACAAGTATAATTATTTTAACATGTTTGTGGCTATATAGTTTGTCTGTTTCTCAAAGAATTTTACTATTCCATCTACGTTTTCTTAGATGTTGGCATAAAGTTATCTATAATGTTCCTTATTATCTTTTTAATGTCCATAGAACTATTGGTGATGTCTATTTTCTTCTTCTTGGTATTGATAATTTCTAGTTTCTTTGTAGTTATTTAATAACCTTACTAGGAGTTAATCACATTTTATCAATCTTTTCAAAAGAACCTAACATTGTTCTTTGTTTAAGTGTTTGCTAATTCATTAATTTTTCTGTATTAACAATTTCCTTCTGTCTATCCACTCTGCTTTGGATTTACTTTCCTTTCTCCAACTTCTCAAGCTAGAATTTTACATTTTAGAATTTCTTATTTTTCTAACGTAAATATTTAAACTTATAATTTTCCTTTTAGAACTATTTTAGCTACCTCTAACAATGTTAATATATATCTTCATCATCACTTGGTTCAAAATATTTTCTCATACTCTTTGTGATTTTTTTTATCAACTCATGCATTATTTAGAAATGTTTTGCATATTTTCTAAATATTTGTGAGATTTTTAAAGTCTATCTCTCTTTTATTGATTGATAATTTAATTCTGATTTCGTAAGAGCAATATACTCTCTACAGTTTAATACTCTGAAACTTATTTCATGCTCCACCACATAGTCTATCTTGAGGAATTTATAACACGTATATAAAAATAATGTATATTCTATACTTATTGCGTGCATTTTTGTATAATATCTATTAAGTCAGGATGATTAACAATGTTTTTATATATTTTATTTGCTTACTAATTTTTTGTTTATTTCCATCAATAGCTAAGAAAAGAATAGTAAAATCTACAACTATTATTGTCGATTTGTTTATATATCCACTTAGTTCTGAAAATTTGCTTTATATAATTTAAAACTCTACAATGTAGATGTATATTTAGTTTTACTGCAGATTCTTGATTAATTGACTCTTATCATTATAAAATACACCTCTTTAAATCTGGTAATATCACTTCTTTTTAAGTTTAGTTTATCTGATATTTAATAGACATATCAGCATTTTTATAATTAGTGCTTACATGTCTACATTTTCCCATCATTTTATATTTATTGCATTTCACAAATCGTATTTTTGAGTACAATTTTTTAAAACATGATAAATCTTTCCTTTTTTAATTTTAAATATCTGGCATACTCATATTTTATAAGTATTGATATGATTGGGTTTAAGCCCTTTTTTTTTTTTTTTTTGTCCTTTATGTTCATTTGGTTCTCTTTTCAGTCTCCTTTTTGATTGGTTTTTACTTTTTAGTTAAGCTTCGTTTTATTTCTGGAATTGAGTTTCTGTGTTCCTTCTTTATATTATGTTTATGTATTTTGTTAAATATGTTTCCTTAATTTATTTGAGTTTTTGTATCAACATTCTACCATGTCATGCATAATATAAGAGCTACAACAATATATTTCTAATTACCTTCCCCTTCTTCCCATTCTTTTAATTTAAACACCCACCTAAAATGCAAGTGTTTTTCCTTTCAATAATTAAATGTATTTCAATAAAATTAGAAATATAAAAAAGTCCATTTATTTACCATTTACAATGCTCTTTTATCATTTCTGTATATCTAGGTTTTCAACTGACATATTTTCTCTTTTGCATAGGGAACTTTTACTATTCTTTTTATTTTTGGTAATTCAGATCAGATAATAACGAATTCTCTCAGTTACAATTTACTTAAAACTATCTTTATTTCACCTCAGTTTCAAGGACATTTTTGATAATTATTAAACTCAAATTTGAGTTACTTTTCTGTTAAAATTTTAAATGTAATTTCATTGTTATTATTAAATCTTTCTGTTGAGAAATAACCTTTTATATCTATCCTTGTTCAGCTATATATGATGTATAAATTTTTTCACTCTAAGATTACATTTAAAGTTTGTATCTATATTTATTTTCAACAGGTTGACAAAAAATGTGTAAAATTTGATTTTCTGTGCATGCATTCTGCTTTTAGTTTTCTGAACTTCTTAAAATGATGGTGTTCATTAAGTTCAGAAAATTTAAGCCATTATAATGCTTCCCTTTATGCTTTGTTCTTTTACACAATTATTACATGATAGATTGATATTATGATACAAATATTCTATTCAGGTTTTAAATTTTAAGTTTCTTCTTCCTCTTTATGCTGCATTTTGTATTTTGGATAATTTCTATTGATCATTTATTTTTTAATTCAGTGATCCTTTCTACTACTCTATGCCTCTCTATAATTTTTATAATTTAATTTGTTTTCTTAAAAATAGATTTGAGATTCCTATGCCTTTGTACAATCTTTAACTCTTTCAGCTTTTTGCTAAATTCTTAAACACATTCATATTTGTTATTTTAAATTCCTCTCTGCTACTTTCAACATAAGTTAGTATGTATTTTGGTTTCAGCAGATTTAGATTTGTTTTTCTTTCATGTATGTTTTATTTCCTTTCTAAATAAGATTTTTTCCCCTTCTTTATTTCTAAATGTCTTGCTACTTTAAATGTCTAAAATATTTTATGCCTGTTATTATGTATATGTGTGTATGTGTGGTGTAAATTGAGATATATTACTATGTTCTTTTGATTGATTCTATTCCTTCTCTCATGTCTATTTCTGGTGATTAAATTGAGGAGGTAATCATTTAGATGTCTCTGACTATTGAGGAGATTTGGGACTGAAAAGCTTGTTGTGTCCAGAATAACCAGACCCAACTTGAGTGCTCTTAACCAGGAGACAGTTTATTAGCCGGCGGCTGTCCTTGCAAAGGAGCAGCCTCGAAATGCCAAGATACAAGGTTTTTAAGCCCCAAATCCTATTCCTCATTCTGTCTTAAACACAAAGGTCCATCTTTCTCCTATTCACTACCTGTCAACCCACTGGTCAGGTGTGCAAGCGGGAAGTACAGAAGCAGAAAGCTTGTGTTAGAATGTTATGTTCCTATGGGTGATTGCCTATGTTCCCATGGACAATAGCCAGTGTTCCCATGGGCGATGGCCAAACAGTAATTTTCAGCTTATATACAATTGATTATTTTTCATGCCACGCAAGCAAGCAGGGTTACACAGGCTAAAATTGGCAGTTAGCGTATGAGCTCATTGTTACAAGTTTCATGATTAACAGAATGTGGTTAGGGGTTCCAGAAACTAGGCCTAAGTTATAGACTTCCTTTGTCCAGTTTCAGGTTTTAATTATTCTTTAACCCTTTCATATTTCAGCGGGCTATTACAAGCTGTTATAAGTAAATTAAGATAATCTTGGGTCAGTCCAACTCCAGATCGCTCAAAACAGTGATACTGTGAAAGAACTGTAAAATCTCATCTGTTTGAACTTAGAACTTAAAGGAGGCTTGATCATATATTTCTTGGGATGTTGGTTCCAGGCACCACAGAGGAAAAGAAGGAATGTTTTTCTTCTGCTGTCCACTTATGTCTTCCATGTTCTTAGCAAAATGTAAGGAGGAAAGGAAGAGAGAAATGTTATGCCAATAAATTTATTATTGCAGTTTGTGGTCTTCTCCAACTCAAATACAACCTTCCTTTCCTTAACAGTGTTAATAGCTTAGTTGACCTTTTCTTAATTTTGGAAAATATCTGAATTTTGGTTAGTCCTTTGCCTTCATCCGTCTATATCCAGATCGATCATTTTTCTAGAGAAGCTGCCACATTTTTTGAAAGATTCTTCTCTCACAAATGAGTTTATAAAGCTTTCTTGTGTTTACTTCCTTGGATAGTCCTGTAAATATGCGTAATTTGAAAGTAGAAAGATATTTGTATTATATCTGTATTCTTTCAGGTTTTAAGAGAGAAAACCTTCCTCGTGATCTAAAAATAAGTATGTAGATTATAAAGGTGAATCAGTAGTTCCCATAGTAGGTGAGAAAGCAGCAGATTCACTGCCACTGCTCTGATTTTCAGCCTTTCTGTATTTGTTTTTTTTTTCTGTGACTCAACATTCCTAATTACCTAAGAATAGAGTGAATTAAAAAATATATATGAAAATATTTGAAAACACCATTTATGCTTATTTAATTTATCAAATTTAAAATAAGACTAACATTTAAATGATAATATTCAATGCTCAGTAGTGTCCAGTAAGTGGTCATTATTGTCAGCATTTACTCCTCTTCTTACTTAGAGGCTAAATAGCATAGTTACATTATTTATAGTTGAATGAGAGAAACTAAAACCTTCTGAATGATGACATATCAAAATGCTCTTTCAAGTAAAATAGGGAGGCTAATTTAGCTGAACCAAACTCTGCCAATTCTGTCATGAAAGATGTTAGATACAGGTTTTAGGGCAGATTTATTTTAATAAAGTGGCTTCAACGAACATGTTCCCCTTTGTTTAAGCATATAATAAATTGAAATATAAACATATTTGGATTAATAGTTTATGTCAGAATGGATAAAAACACATAAACTATCTTGAGAATATAAAAAAAAATGATAGTAGATATTTTGTGTTAAAAATTATGTGTACAGGTATGTATTCCCATTTTATATCCAAATAACATAAGTATTTTCATTTTTTTTTACTAATGTGGAAACTAAAATTCAAAGAGATATAATAAACTAGTTCTCTTGAGTGTTATCTAGTGTAATGAAAGAGATTGGAACATGGAAATAAAGTTTTCAGATTTATTTTACAATGCTTGTGATTTTTTAAAAATATCATCAAATAGATTTTCTTGAAAACAACGATTAAGTAATTTGGAAATTAACTACTTACCAGAATAATAATTTTTATAAATGTTGTCAATCAATATTCTTTCCTTTAAGTTTGCCTCTTTCTTCAATACTAATCTCTAAACTACATTACAAACATGACTCATTTAACATTTATTTATTATGCAAATTATATGACTTTATTGATTTTTAAATGATTTGTTACACTGAAATTCAATGGAATTGCATGTGTAAAATTATAGAATCTTGAACTTTAATAAAACTTAAAAATATATAGTTCAATACCTACATTTCACTAATGAAGAAAATAACTATTAAAAAGGTCATTTGTCCTAGATCAAAGATCTAGTGTGCATATTTGAGTACATACATACATACATATGCACACACATACCAATATTTTTTCTAGTCTCATAAGATGATATCATTACCATCACTATGTCAAGAGAAAATAAAAATAAATAACAAAGTTGAATTTATTGCTTAGGGAGTACCAGGATAATCAGGTATGATTTCTCCAAGTAGAGAAGACTATTGATATTATACAGGGATTTTGTAAGTAGTGTACAGGCTGGCAGGCTATCAGATATGTAAATGGCTTTACATCATCTATAAACGTGTGGTTATTTGTGTAATCTGTTGATGATTGATCAACACTTTGAAGAATGTGTACTAAAATACATATGTTTCTGATTGGCTGAGATTCAGAAATTAGATGATATTGATTGGCTTACAAAGCATTTTTATTGAGACAAGTTTTTCTTGATTAATTCTATGAATTTAAAACAATTTGATGATACTTGTTATTATAGCTAAAAAATGTCATCTATTATTTTCTTTAAAAGAGTGAGATATATTATTTTATTATCATTAGTTCCTTTTTTTGTTGTTCACTCAACAAATGATTCAAGAGATATCAATAAAGTTTGTCTAGATTGTCACCACTATTGTTGATTCTCCTTTAATATGAGAATTTTTATTTGCAAAGATTCAAATTTTGTTTAATATCTTCAGAATTATTCCATTCTACTTTTGTCTTTTAATAAGACTTTTACTGTCAAAATGTGACTATGCGGAAGCCATTAAAATTCTGAATCTCAGACGTTAAACAACTGTGAGACCAACAAATATTACTAAAAGTAAAGTAAAGGAATGGACAATACTCTGGAATCATGACCAAGATTTCCCAGGCTTGGATAAATAAAGAGATTTCAAAAGTTCTCTGAGTCCATCTAGATAGACAGGTCACTTATTCTTTGAGCTCAGATATAGATTGTTATATCATACCCAATTATTGATATAGGTACAATATGAGGTATTTACAATGCAAACCCCATCTCATCAATTTGCCAAAAGAAGATTTAAGGCTAATCTATTATTTGTAACTACTTGGGATTTGGGATAAGATATTTGCTCTGCTCCCAGGGCTCAGGCTATAAAATGTATCATGTCAGCCAAAGTGAGAGATAGATTTTTGATGTCAACCAGATTTTTACAACTCATATTGAAGGTATCAATATCCTTAGAAGCCAGTTCCATCAGACTTACAAATTGACTGCACTATTAATAACTAAGTGAACTTAAGAATGTAGAGAGATTATCACCTGTAGGAAGTCTTAAATTAACTAACATATTATTAGTATTAAATGACCATGATAAACTAAGTCAAATGTATGTAAATTGAACCCAGTAAATGTAAAAAGTGCAGCCAAAAACATAAGAAATAAGAGTTATGTAAAGGAGTTTACAACATATAAAATAATTACATTCTGGCTTTCTTGAGTGAAATCCGTTTACTTCATATTGTTGTCCACTTGTTGTAAAGATGCAAGTTTCAAGACATCAGAGTTTCATGAAACATCTGGAGGACATCTGTGGAACTTAAGTTAAAGATCTTTAGCTTTCCAATTATTTCCAATTCTTATTGGATAGGTGATGCCAATTTAATTGTGAGATACAGACTCAAGTATTAATTTCTAATTTAAGTGTTTTATTGGTAGTTAAGAATACCTGACAAGGTACCCTCAAACAAGGTTCAAAAGCAGTCTTTTTCCAGTATACTGGATCACTAGATCATCCATTTTTAAGTTATGGTGTGAGCCAGTTCCTTAAAATCTCGAATCTAATCCTTCTCGCTGTCTCTGTCTCTGTCTCTGTCTCTGTCTCCGTCTCTGTGTCTGTCTCTGTCTCTGTGTCTCTGTGTTCCTGTATCTCTGTCTCTCTCTCTCTCTCTCTCTCCACACACACACACACACACACACATATATACATGCACATATATACATATACACACACACACGCATATATATATGTATACACACTTACAAACACACACACGTTCTTGGTTCAGAAAATTTCAGTACCAAGAGTGATTCTAGAATGAAGAATCTTGAGGATGAGTTTTCTGAATTGGTCTAGGCTTTGAAATTGATTTCTCAATCTAGTAAAAGCTAAAGACATTAATGACTCTATTTCTAGTATTACAGAGAGCCCTCATGGCATTGTGTGGCAACGGAGAGATGTCAAATATCATCATTGGATACTTCTAATCAAATAATCTCAGTCAAAGTTCTCCAGAAGGTTGTATATGCTCTCAATGAGCATCCAATATATGGTACTGTTTCTGCCATTGGCAGGATTCACAGGTCCAGGAATCCAGGGGTGGAAACAGGGGTGGTACCATTAACTGTTAACCCTGGCATTCCACTAGCAACATTTTATCCTTCCTGTCCCCACCACTTTGTGTTCTGCTTCTCTAGAGGTCTTAATCCCAAAGTGAGGAATATTTTTATCAGGAGACACACCAATGATTCCATTAAATCAGAAGTTAAGATAGTCACTGGCCACTTTGGGCTCCATTCCTCTGAATTAATGATCAAAGAAGGGAATTACTGTGATGACTATCCAGGGGAAATTGCAGCAACTACTGCACAATAAAGGTAAGGAAGAGTATGTTTTCAATACAGGAGATCACTTGGGGCATCTCTTAGTATTACCATGCCCTGTGAAGAAAATCAATGGGACATTGTGACGATCCAATTCAGGCAAGACTACTAAGAGCCGAGACCCTTCAGGAATGAAAGTTTGGGTCAATCCAAAGAGTAAAAAGTCATGATTAGCTGAGGTGCTTGCTGAGAACAAAGGAAATATAAAATGGGTAGTGGAAAAGGTAGTTAAAAATATCAGCTATGACCATGTTGTAAAGTACAGAAAGGAGTAGTAACTGTTATAAGTATTTCTTTCTTATTTTGTTTTAAACTTGTCCTTGTGTATTGAAAATCTTTGTTTTATTTTTTTCTTATCCCATTAACATATAATGTAAAATGAATTAATTTCACATCATAATAAAGTATGGTTAACTTTATCTCATAGTATTTAAATTACAAGATATCAAGGAGAAGAGTGAATATCATCCAAGGACTTTGCATCCTATTTTTGGAAAACAATTAGTTTGTTTTCAGTTGAATGAAGGATAGTTTTATCATATTAGGCCAAATTTTAACCTTGCTATTGTCTTTATTAAGTACGGTTTAAGGAGTTGTGTGTGTGTGCCAAATTGACAAGTGGTGTATTTGTGGTGCTTAATTTTATGTGTCAACTTGACTAGGTTATAGTGTCTAGATGTTTAATCAAACAGTGGTAAAGATGCTACGGTGAAGGTATCCCCTTTATATGTCAATAACATTTAAATCAGTAGACTTTGACTAGAACAGATTACACTTCATGAGGTAAATGACTTCATCCAATCAGTTGAACATCTTATGAGAAAAAGACTGAGATTAAATACACTCCATTAAGAAAAAGGAATTCTGCCTCCAGATAAGCTTTGGACTACAACATGAACTCTTCCTTGGATACCCTGTCTACCTGCTTGATCTGTAAATTTCAAATTTGTTAGCCCCTATAATTATATAATCATGTGAGTCAATTATTTAAAGTAAACTTCTTTCTTTCTCTTTCTCTCCGTATGCACACACATACACACACACACATCCTATTGGTTCTCTCTAAACATCTATGAAATGAAATATTTAACCATGTTTTTTCCTCACAAATAGATAAGACACAGTGTATTTGCTTTGCTATTATTTATTTATTTATTTAATATTTATTTTTAGAAATCTAATAGAGTAACTGAGTTATGGGATCTAAACAATTATATTTATTTTCCTGTAAGCATGTGTACAATTTAACTAATATTCTATTTTTTTTATTATATATAAATAAAAAGTTCAAACTAAAATAAAATAAACCATGAAGAGTCTCTGCTTATACAATGTGTTTTTACTTTATACAATTTACTTGATTTTCAGATTTTCAACAAAAATTTGAACTGTAGGTCAGAAATGATAGCAGCGAATTAGGCTGAAAAAAGACAAAAAAGAATAAATGTTGAGATAAAAGCAACAAAAGAAGATAATAAAAAACTAAGGAGAAGATAAGGAAATGAGAGAAATAAAATAATTTTAAAAAAGTAAAGTAGTAAAAGAATATGAAATGAAGAAGGAAAACTATTCCACTTTTGTACTTGTTCTTAATTTCTAAATTTCTTCACCCTTTACCTTTGAATTTGTGCTACCCTGATTCAATTGCTCAGAATTATTTTCTAATTCTCTATTGTCAGAGTTCATTCTTATAATCTCTGACTTTGGGATAGACTGGAAACAAGCACCAACATTGCAAAGCTGCCATACAATTTTATTCAATGGTAAAGAAATCCGTAATATTTAAAATAATGCTGGCTGGATTACTTTCCCATTCCAATACATCTGTACACAGACAGAAAGGCAGGCAGAACCCACACCCTCTCATACACAGATGCACACACATCACTTGTTTTATGTAAACTCTAGCCCTCTTGAATTCCATAGCTTAGAATACCCTACACCTTTTAATACCAGTGTATACAGTCAACTAAGCTGATCCTCTGACATGTACATCACTGGTCCTAAGAATGTTTCCTATTGCGTTATGATGAATGAGAGATATCAACTCCTCAGTCTTCTTTTTTCTTCCTTATATTCTCATATGCATTCTTCCCAAACTGAAAGTGTCAAGAATGCCATAAAAGGTGAATAAGGACAATGATGTTCAATAAAATGCATGTAACAGGTGCTATCCTTTATATAGTCCTTTTAAATATAACACTTTTGGTGATAATAATGTTGATGACTTACAAAGAGAAGAAGGAGAAAGAGATTAACGAATGCAATGTTAACTGAGTAGTTCCTCTAGCTTAGGCAGGATGATAACAGCTTTACATATATCATCTCATTTCATATTTGCATAAGGTAATAACTATTATTATCTGTGATTTATAATGAAGAAGCTAAAATTAGAGTAATAACTTATTTAAAACTACATAAAAGTTGTGATCTATAGCGACTACTGTGAATTAACCCAGATATTAAACTTTTAAATATCTAATGATGTAGATGTGGGAGCTAAATTGTCAGAAAAGTACCATTGTAATATATTTGTGTTCCATGTTTCTATGTCTTTGAAGAAATTGACTGAAACTGCTCTTATTGTGATATGAGAGAAAGTTTTACTGGAATAACGTTTAAAGATGTAGTAAATATGAAACAAACTGAGCTGAAAGAATATAATTTTATACTAGTCAAATAATCAATGATATTAAGTGCACTCCATTAAAAAAGCCGAGCAAAAATCATTGACAAAGTACAGGCTGTTTAATAAAAGACTATCTGAAGTGCTTAGGAGCTCAGATGATATTTACAACCTTGGTAGATACCAGTAATAATTGTTCTTCCTATAAGTGGCAAAATGGCCACAACCAAACCTAAACTCATATTCTGTCTGTTTCACAATCTCAGTATAAAGACCATCTTTCTGGGAAGTCCAACAGTAAAGGTTCATGAAAGACACTAATGGCTTGGCTTGGGTCATTTGCCCAACTCTGGGTCAATTACTTTAGCCAGGAAAATAAAGTAAACAGACTGGCCTGCCTTGGCTTGTTTATTCAGTACTCTGTTTATCATGACACTATGTTTATCATGACACAATTTCATACCTCTCTTTATTGAGAAAATGAGTTCTCAATTACAAAATACAGTTCTATTATGAGGAGGAAGAACAGCACTGATAGATAAAAATCAACAGATATCCATACTTCATCATCTTTTTTTCCCCATCTCATTAGGTGTCCTCTGGCCATGTCTGTGGTGCATAGAGCTAGAAGTTGATGATGCCACCCGTTGGCATAAAAATAGATTTCAGCATGTGAGTGGTGGGCAAAGTGTGAGAAAGGTGGTGGTAGGATATCTGTGAGCTTAATTTACTATCTGATGGTGTATTACAACCAAATCTCGTCACCAAATCTATTTGGAAGATATATTAAACACATAGTATTCATATTTATCTGGAAAAAAAAACACAAGATATCTTAGTAAGTTATTTTGTTTTTAATTAAAATCATTTTTTTTTTAAATATAGTGCTTCACTTAGATACTAAATGTCATACTATGCAATTCCCATTACCAATTCAAATTTTTTCTTCCTTCTTCCTCTAAGCATGATATGTAAAAAAGGTCAAAGATACCAGATGATCAGCATTACTCAGGGCCAATTTAATTCTTCTCTCAGTCAAGTGAAATAAGAAGATGATGATATTTAAATCCTATCTCCATTTATAATTCTTCAACCATCTAAGAGTCGAACAGATTTATATCCAGTAAACAATAGATTTAACTATAGCTTTTAAAATGCATTATTTGTTAGTAATGATATTTGCACTGGAAAAAAGATCAAACACACAAAAATAAAGGCATCCTCGTATATATTAAAACTCATATTTAATCTATACTGGAAATAGAGGAAATAAATAATGTATTTGCTTAATGAATCACTGAATAGTAATTTTAAATGATTAAAAAATACTATTTCTTTACATTTCTAAGGTCTTCAGAAAGAAATCTTTTACAACTAAATCATTTCAACTTAAAAGCCTTTATTTTATAAAGCAAATAGTTCTAAAATATTTTAAAATAAAATTTTCTTTTCCAACTAGCATACCAATCATTTTTAATTTAAACTTAAGAGAAATTACATATTCTTTAAGCATATATGTTGTATTGGCATATATATTCTATAAAAGAATAAAAGCAGACTTGTATATGTAGGACTAACTAGATCAGATTACTATACAAATGTCACTTGGCAAAGAGCAGAGATACTCAGGAGGACAACAGTAATCCCCATGGTTGTCACTCAGGGGCCTTTTTTCTAGTTTCAGATGCAAGAAAAGAATGATCTCTTGCTGTTATCCCAGCATAGAGTTTTACAAAGAGTTCCATCCAGGGTAGCTCAGGATTTTTCCCAGGTAGGGATTTTAGGACATGACAGAAAGCTCTAATTAAACTACAACCCTAAAGGCTACTAGTTCAAGAAAAACAATTTGTTTCCTAACTAGGGCATAAATCTAACTTGAGAATAAGACAGGAGGAATATCCTAAGGCATTTACATACATTTATTGTGCTTGCGCTTTCACTAAGAAATAAAGACAAAAAAAAATTATTTGAAAAAAAGGATTGAAAAGCTCTACTGTAAT
The DNA here is from genome assembly GCF_000325575.1 of Pteropus alecto. Lineage (NCBI taxonomy): Eukaryota > Metazoa > Chordata > Mammalia > Chiroptera > Pteropodidae > Pteropus > Pteropus alecto. Next base: position 24,902,473 of record NW_006494614.1, on the reverse strand, counting down.
AAAAATTAAGAATTTGGTAAGAAATCATTCTTGATAGTAGAAAAATTAATATACTGCCTGCTGCAGGAGCCTTTAATTTAGATTTTAAACACTGATATAATATGGTATGGTACCAATGATAACTTTAAATTATTTGAATTGATTATCAATAAGTAATTTACATTTTTAGGTAATCACCAGCTTTTCTGGAATAATGTCATATAAAAACATTCCAGTAACTCGTTTCATGAAAAATGTCACCAAAGTTCTGTCTCTATTAGGAATATATTTAAAAATAAATATTATGTAAGGTGCGTATTTTATATTAAAAGTCTAGAACACCATTTTATAGTAATGAGGTTGGTCACTTAGTTATTGCCACTTTATCCCTCTCTCCTCAAATCTCTTCTTGACTTTAGCAGATTTCATAGTAGACAAGGAGACTCTTGACAGGATCACTTTCCAGCTCATTCACTTTCAGTTTTAATCATAATTAATCTGCCCAAATGTTTTCATTTCTTCTTAAAGGCTCCAAATTCGATAGCTCGGTCAGTCTTCAATATCTCTATCAAGCTCTCTGAACTACTCTGTAATGATCTTAAAGTTTTCAGATAGTAATTTTTTTTAAATCTGAAAACACACTGCAATTATATGAACAATCAAGCCCACTAGCCGCAGGAAATGGAGACAAAAGGGCAGTGTGTTTGTTTGTTTGTTTGTTTGTTTTTAATATTTTTTTTTATGATTGAACTGACTGGCTTTTCTTAGAGCCTCAGTCTCAGGTAGGATGCCTTCTTCTTTATGATTTTTTACAAACAGTGTCATAATCTAGAAAGTCATATTGTTTCTTATATCACAAAATGTTCTGAAAAATTCAATTCAAGAATTAGGTTAGTAGTTTAATTATATCATCAAAGACCAAAGTTCCTCCTTCTTTTTAAATGTTTTCGTCAAATTTATGCTAATCTTACCTGCAGTGTGAAGCATCACATCCTCACAGAATAGTTTCTTAAGCAGCAACAAAGATGATGGATGCAAAAAATCCTTCTCTTTCTATGCTTCTTTTTATTAGTGAGAGAAAAATCCTTCATTACAATGCCCTCAGCAAATTTCCTTTAACATTTCATTGGTTAGATGTGAGCCAGATGCCTATCATAAACTGACATAAAGAAACAGGATTTCTCAAATTGGATTAGACAATTTATGATTTTTCTTGGGCTGGGCATCTTTATTTATGTCCTACTCCTGCCTTTTTACCTCCAATTACAAATGTGCTAACAGAAAAAAACAAAACAAAACAAAACAAAAACTATTAGGCAGACAATTCATCAAAGGACTGCTGTCATAAAGTATGGGGGCGAAGGGTTAAGGGTATTCAAGGAGCTAGAGACCTATGGAGCGTATGGCTTCTGACTTGCTCAACCACCAAGAAGTAAGGGAAGCACAGAAATTAAATGTATAAGAACTGGGATAATTAAACTTAATAATGGTCCATATAATATATCTATATCTATATCTATCTATCTATTGAACTTTGATAATATTCTTAGAGAATGATTGTATTTGTTCTAAATTCTAATTCATTTTTAGTCTTACACCAGAAAGAAAGAAGAAAAAATCTTGGAATCCTTCTAGAATTTGACAAATGGAAGAATGCAAAGGTATAGCAAAAATATATTTTAAATCACCTGTGTTTTTAGTTAATGTGGCACAGGAAGAAACTATGGGATAAAAGACTTTGAAGAAATAAAAAATAGTTTGCCTTTCAAAAGACAAAATCTTTCTCAATGCTTCAGTGTGGAAAAATAGATGGATTCATATGCATTAATAAGCAGCTGTAGCACAGATATATACAGAATTAGGAAATAATTTAGTTGCATTAAACAATTAGTTAGAAAAAGAGGTTAAAAATTGATCTAAAATAATATTCTCTCAAAATGTACTATTTTCTCCAAAATGATAGGAGTTACACAAGCCCCAGCCACAATGATAAGAGTTATACAAACCCCAGCCACAATTATGTAGCTTAGAGATTGGAGAAAGTAAAATGGTCAAGTGGGCTCAGAATGCATCGAAATGGAAGATACACACTTACGCACATACACGACACCATCCTGGCTCTTTCTTCTTTCCTGTCCCTTGCCTGTTATTGTATCTCTAAATCTTTGGAAACAGTCATGTAATTCAAGTTTCTGTGATTCTGTCCCATCAGCTTTGAAAGACACATGACTATTAGGAAATAAAGATATAATCCATATTTTGGAGCACTGGCAAATTTCTCTTGGAGCTCCAATCAATAAAGAGGGTATTTCAAGGGTTTCAGCTGCATTAGCTATAACAGTAGAAAAATAAGAGACCAGAAGTTTGAGCATGATCAGAGAGATCTCAGTATATGCACATCTGGGCCACTGAGCTGAAGAATGTATAAAATACCGGGTGAGTAATGTGAGGAGGTGATAATTTCTGAAAAGTGAGGTAGTAGGTGTTCATATAGAAATAATCCATGTTATTATATTTTGTGGTAGTAGATTGTTTTGTCCAAAGATATATGAACTAAATTATAACTTTTCACAGAACACTACTTATAATCCCCTTTCTATTTAATTTTTCTCAATCCTCAGTTAGTATTAAAGATGATATAAATTTTAATAATTTGTCACATCGATTATATGTCCCCACTAAGCATACAAAGTGTTTGAAGCACAATTTTCTTCATTCGTTGTGGTAATGCTAGCATTTATAACAGTGCCTAGAACAAAGTAAGTACTCAAATATTTACCCTCTGGTAACCATTAGTCTATTGTCCATGTCCATGAGTCTCCGCTTGTTTGTCCTGTTTGCTTGTTGCTTTTATATCCCATCTATAAGTGATATCATGTGGTTTTCAACTTTCTCTGTCTGACTTATTTTGCTTAGCATGATTATCTCGAGGTCCATCCATGTTGTTGCAAATGGACATATTTCATCTCTCTTATGGCTGAGTAATATTCCATTGTATATATGTACCACTGCTTCTTTAGCGAATCATCTATTGCAGGGCACTTTGTTGCTTCCATGTCCCGGTCACCCTGAATAATGCTGCTATGAACATCGGTATGCAAATATCTTTTTGGATATGAGTTTTCAAGTCTTTAGGGTAAATACCCAGTAGAGGGATTGCTGGATCATATGATAGGTCAATTCTTAGTTTTTTGAGGAAACTCCATACTGTTTTCCACAGTGGCTGTACCAACTTGCAGTCCCACTAGCAGTGTATGAGGGTTCTTTTTTCTCCGCATCCACTCCAACACTTGTTATTTCTTGGTCCTGTTGATAACAGCTATTCTAACAGGTGTGAGATGATATCTCATTGTGGTTTTGATTTGAATTTCCCCAATAGCTAGTGATGTTCAGCATGTCTTCATGTTTGTTGGCCATTTTTATGTCCTCTAGGGTGAAACATCTGTTCAGGTCCTCTGACCATTTTTTAATTGGATTGTTTGGTTTTTTGTTGTTATTGAGTTATATGAGTTCTCTGTATATTTTGGATATTAGGCCCTTATTGGAGGCATTGCTTGCAAACATATTTTCCCATTTGGATTGTTGTCTCTTTAGCTTGTTGATGGTTTCTTTTGCTGTGTGAAAGTTTTTTAGTTTAATGTAGCCCCATTCATTTATTTTTTGCTTTTATTTCCATTGCCTTTGAGGTCAAATTTATAATCTGCATTTATATCATTGTTTTTGTTTGTTTGTTTGTTTGTTTGTTTTGTTTTTGCCACAGCCACAGTAGAGAAACAAAGTAAGAGAATACAAGGTGCTACAAATAAGTTATTTTATTTTTGAAAGGAAAGTTGAAGCACGTCGTCATTATCCTATCCTCTTAAAATTGCAATAGAATAAAAAAATAGGCTCTGAAGTTAAGTGGAGAATGACAGTGTAAAAGATTCTGCTTCTGGTTATAAAATGGAGTATCCTCTATTAGACAACCAATCTTCAGATAGCAATTATAAAGTTTGGATATAATTGAGATATACATGCACACTCATGTACACATATGCACACATATATACACTGTTTCTAGACATTTAAAATGATCCAAAGTGGGTAGAAACTGTGAGAAATTATACCCTTAAAATAAGTTTGATATCTAGCTCTTCCCAGGAGGGTACTTCTTGGCCCACTTAACATGGAATGGCTAAGACTTACTGAATTGTAGTTATTTGCCTGGGAAATGGAAGACTGAGTTTGGGATTCTCAGATTGATCATAAATGTTATGGAAGATGGAATCCTAGAAAAAGACAATCACAGAAGTGGAAGCCCCAAAATATAATTTTAAATTTCTCTCACATTTTTGGCTTACTCCTGAATTGAACATACGTGGGTGAAATTCAAAATAACTCAATAAGAAATCTATACATAGCAGAGATTTTAATATGGGTTCTACAGTTAAGAATTTGGAGTTTGATGTCCACAGAGTTTGAGAAAATATGAATTATAAGATTTAAATGAAATCTCAAAAGAGACATCCCTTAGGAATAAAGCAAATATCCCTAGTCTTAGAAATTCTCCCTAGGACTGTCGGAAAACCAAAAGGGATACATGAAATAATGTTTTGTGTTTTTTTTTAAAGCTTCAAGTTTACAAGTAATCCACTATTAATTTAACTACTTTTATAAAGCACAAAACTTTTCAGAAAAAGACACAGAATGAAAATAAACAGTAAAATGTAATCAATAGTCAAGAGAAAAGTGAATCAGTAGCTAAGATCCATAGTTAAATCATATGTTAAAATTAGCAGATACAAATTTTCAAATTGTCATAAATATGTCAAAGACTAAAGGTAAAGACAGATATAACATAATAAATAGGAGAAGAAATTGAGGAAAGATTTTTAAACTATCTAAAAGACTCTATGCAGTACATATATATATATGTATTTTTTTCTAAAGATGGTATTAAAAGCAAATTAAACCCAAAAGAATGAGGTTTAGTAAAACTGGGGAGAAATACATTAAAAAAAAAAAAAAGACACACGCACACATAAAGGGAAAAAGAAAAATGGCTTGTGATATAGTGTCAAGAAGTTTTAACATATATTAATTAGAATCTGCAAAAGACAATAGAGAGAAAATGGGACAGAAAAAATTTTAAATAACATTTATATGCTAAGTTAGACAAGACAAACAAAGAAAAACAAGTATTGTATGATATTCCTTATACACAGAATCTTAAAAAAGCTTAAACAGAGTAGAATGGTGGCTATCAGAGGTTGGGTGGTAGGGGAACTGGGGAGGTGTTGGTCTTAGGGTGATAGCTTATAATTAAAAGAAGAATAAGTTCTGCAGATTTACTGCATAGCATTGTGATTATAGTTAACAATACTTTATTATACAATTCTTTTTCAAATTGTCATAAATATAATCACAATGCTACCACCCAACCTCTGATAGCCACCATTCTACTCTGTTTAAGCTTTTTTAAGATTCTGTGTATAAGGAATATCATATAATACTTGTTTCTCTTGCTGAGAGGCTAGATCTTGAATGTTTTCACCACAAAAAAATGAAATGATAATTATACAACATGAGGGAGGTGTTTGTTAACACTTCGGTGGTAATCATATTGTAATATATAAATGTATCAAGTGAACATGTTGTACACCTTAAATACAATGTCATATGTCAATTATACCTCAATTTTTAAAGTACAATAAGAAATTGTAAAATCATTTGTACTAATATTTTTAAATTTGAACAAAAAGAATAAACTAAATATATAGGGAATTCAGTAAACTCCAAAAAGTGAATACAATGAATACTGCATGGAGACATATCCTAGTCAAATAGCTGAATTATAAAGACAAATTTTAAAACCTTTAAGAATAAAGATAAAATTAAAAATAGCTTCTGATCTTTCATCAGAAAAAGATGGAATCAAAATGCAATGAATAGCATCTTTAAAGTGTGAAAGGAAAACAAGTCAACCTGGAATTTTATATCTGGCAAAAAATATGTTTCAAAAATGAAAAATAAAGACAATTTTAAATAAATGAAAGCTGAGAGAATTTGGTGTCAACAAAATCTCTCAAAAAAGAAGTTAAAAAGAAAGTTTTCAGCTAAAGGGAAAATGAGACAATCTAGAATTACAGATTGATAGGAAAAAAGGAAGAAAACTTAAAATGGTAAGTATATAAAATAGTTTATCTTTTCTTTTTCCTTTTCTTAAATCCATTAAAAGTCAATTGCTGGTTCAAAGCAAAAGTAACAAATGTACATTTAAGGTTTATAATATATGCAGGCAAAACACATGACAACAATAGCACAACAGACAGGATAAGTATAAATGGTTCTAAACTGTTTTAAAATACTTACATTGCATATTAACTCAAAGTAAGACATGGCTATAGCAACTAATAAAATAAGTAAAATGGTATAGCTAAAATATAAAACAAAAATGGAAAATAAAAAATACTTTGTTAACTTATAATGACAGAAAATGAAGAAACAGAAACAACAATCACAGGGGACAAGTAGAAAAATAATATATCAACCATTATGTTAAATTAAAATGGATAAACACTTAAAAGGCAAAGGTTATCAGATGAATACAATAACAAGATCCAATTTTATGTGTTTTATGTTAGATAGATTTTAAATATAAAAAACAAATAAGTTGAAAGTAGACAGATGGAACAAATAATATGCCAGGAAAACGCTAAACATAAGAAAGCTGGTATGGCCATATTAATACCATGTGACAGTAGACTTTTACAGAAATATATTACCAGGATAAAGAAATTCATTTCTGAGTGACAAAAGTGTCGATTCAACATGAATTAAGTGGGTGTGCACTTCATAACAGTGATTTAAAATATAGAAATTAAATATTGACATAACCAACAGGAGATATAGGTAAATTCACAATAACACCTGGAAATTTTATCACCCTGTCTTTGTGATTGAAACACTAGTCAAATATTAGTAAGGCTATAACATAAATGAACAATAATATCGACCAACTTGATATAATTTTTTATGTGAAACACTACAGCCAGTAAATGCAAAATGCTCATTCGTTTCAAGAATACATGAACATTCAGCAAGACAGACCATACGTTAGGTCATAAATAAGTCTCAATAAATTCTAAAACATTAAAATCATGCAAAGCATTTTATCTGACCCCAGCAGTATTAAACTGAAAATTGATTTTAAAAATACCTAGGAAATCCCCAAGCATTTTAAAATTAAGCAACACACTTCCAAATAACCCATGAACAAAGAAGAAATCACAAGGGAAATTAGAAAATATTTCAAACTGAATGATAATGAATACACAGCCTATTAATACTTGTGGAATGCTGCCAAAATAGTCTTAGAGGGAAATTTATTGTTTGAAATAATTATGTTAGAAAAGAAAAGAAAATTGTAAAATAAAAGATTTGCACTTAATCTCAAGAAACCAGAGAAATAGTAAATTCAACTGACAAAGCCACTGTTCTTGACCAAATTTTAGCCAGGCTTCTCTAACGTCTCTTCTCAATTAGGCTTCAACTTTGGGCTTCGGTTCTCATCCTTGTTGGGTTTGCATTGCCCAGTTTTTGCAAGAATTTTGTTAAGCCATTTTAGAGAGGATCCCCCACATTCAGTATCTAACTGAAGTTTTCTTCTCCTACTATCCTCTAGATGATATCTGTTCACCCTGGCCTGCTTTAAGCAAAAATCCTGTCCAGCTGATTTAGCCAGAATTCCCCATTTCCCCTGATGTTACCTTTTAGTAATTGTCCATCTACTGACTCTCTCCCTGTTCCTTAACTGTAAACCCCGATTTGTCCACGCTGTATTTGGATCGAGCTCAGTTCAATACCAATATATATATTTTTTCTCTATTGTAATAGTTTCTGAATAAAATTTGTTTTTGCCACTTAAATCACTGTCCAACTCTGGTTTTATTTAGCACAATCTAAAATAAATAGAAAGAAGGAAATAATAGAAATAGAGTGAATCAATACAATAGAATATGGATAAACAATAGAAAAATCAAGAAAGCCAATAATTCCAAAAATTGTGATAGAATAGACTAATCAAAAGAGAGAGGGGAGGTGAGAGAGAGAGGGAGAGAGAGTAATGAAAAGGAATGTACTACTGATATGCTGAACAATATGGGTGTGTGGATCTTAAAAACATATTGAATAGAAGAAGCCAAATCCAAAAAACGTACACAGGGTGTGATTCCTTTGTATGAAGTTCTAGAAGAAGCAAAAATATTCTATGGTTATACACCCAGAATAGTAGTTGTCTCTAAAGAGAAGAGTTTACATGGAAGAGACATCAAGTAACTTGCTGGAGTGCTAGAAAAGTTCAATACTTTAATTCATGTATGGACTGATACAGCTGATATTTTCAAAAAGTCATCAAGTGGTACCCTTAAAACACATGCATTTTATATTATTAAATTACATCTCAGTTAAAAATCAAATAGATGTGATCAGTGATCAGTGAACTGATTCCAGTCACTTATGGATATGGCTTCTAGAGTCTACTATTCATGTTATCAGATACAAATGGCACTCAGCTCTACATTGACATTTTCCATGGAACTGAACCTCCCTTGAGGATCAGCTGCAAACTTCTGTAGAGCTGGACCATGCTCGTGAGTTTAACCCTTCGGTATTGGCAATTGTCCAAACCAAGCCCAATTTTACTACTCTTTGGACACAGTGGTCCCAATTTCATCCCCCTCTCCATAAGCTGGTATTTAAACTGTCCAACCATCTCTCATTTCTAAGTTTATTCACTTACTTAACAGCACTACCGTGTGATTAAGATACTTTCTAAAAATTCAGTTTAGTTTCAAGCAATAATGAAGAAGACCAGTAAGGTATGAGTCATATCAAAATTATCCTCAATCTCAGGTTATCCAGCAGCCCTTCCAAGTTCTAAAACCTAAATAACACTTGTTAAATGAACACATTAAACTGCTTCCTATTGAGTCTGGCCAAGTGATAAATTGTGTTTTCCCAGTGATATTTTACACACTTCAAGTGATAATAGCTTCTTATGAAAACAATAAAACAAACAATTCTTCAGGCTGAAAACAGAATTGACAACACAGAAACAATACATTATTTTTTGATCAGCAATAAATCTTTGTCATGCTTCATAAATCATTTCTGTAAATAATAAAAGTATTTCTCAGCAGCATTTTGAACCTTCCTGTTCCCATTCAACATTATCTCATTTGGCCCTCATAACAACTCTAAGCTACAAGATGTTAGATACTAGTCTTATTGCTCTGTTGAGTAAATGGAAGCAAAGAGCCTTGAAGTTATTGTACAGCATTACGAAGCAGGCCAGAGGCAGCCAGGGGAAGGTCCTGAGCCTTCAAATTCATAATCTTGTAAATGCTTTTTCTTTCAGGCCATAGAGCACAGATCAGACACCCTTAGGTTTTATCTGTCCTGCAGGCATATTTATGGCTTACACAGTTTTAGTACACACTTAAATTATGTGAAAAATTACAAATTCAGAGATTTTTACTTGAAAATCTTAATTTTATACCTCTTTGTTGGTTCGCAAATTCGAGAGTTTCCCTGGCAAAATCTGAAAATAACTTTCAGACACGGAGGGCAAGAAGAAATGGAGAAAAACACAGACCAGTCCAGATTGGTAGACAGCAGGTTTAAGAAGCAAGGAAACATACACATGTGGCTTCTCTTCAGTTGTTGCAAGACGAATAGATCTCAGCACCCTCTGGCCAGAATCTTAAAAGTTTTTATAGAGGCCTTAACAGAGTTTAATCACTCATTTAGTCCATATATTCTCAACAACTGCTCTCTCAAGGCTGCTTGCATCCTTGAAACTGGCTCTCACTGGGGAAACAGTGGGCGGGACCAAGCATGAGAAGCCTCCAAATGCTTGGGTCCAATTCTCGGTTCATCCAGTGGTCACAGCCTCTCAATGACCTGCTTCCAACACTTTCTTTAATAATAAAAATATCTGAAAACACTCATCCTTTTATATAGCAAAATTAGCTGAGCTGAGTAGTGAGTGTTCTTTTAGGTAGCTTATGTGCTTTCCAATTTGCCATGGGTCGCATTAACTAGTCCATCCCTCTTCCCTTAGATACATTTGGATCTGCTTGGATGCTGTGAGCATGTATAGTTTGGGATCCCGCAGTAGAGTGTATTACTCTTCAGAAACCTAATCTCATACCTCAGTTTTGTTTCTTTGCTTGTCATACTCTATCTTTAAAATTCTCCTGACTTTCAGAATATAGCAGGAAAGAACCACCTCAAAAGCTACAGATGGCTTGGCTCTGCCTCTTCTATTCACGATGATGATTACTCAGCATCACCTTTCTCTATATGTATGACCATTCCAGACTAAAATGATCACACTTCTTCTGAATTTCAGAACATTTACTTGACAATTTAGTCACATTTATATCTTTTCTAATTGCCCTTTAAAATGTATTTATATAACTCACGCAGCTTTAATATATAAATGTTATGACAATGAAAGCTTCATGACAGCAAAAGCTGTTTCTCATTTACCTTTGTGACCCCAGTTCCTCAAGCAGCCTCTGCACACCACAGATGCTCAATAGAAAACTGTTTAAAGAACAAAATCTTTGTTCATAATCCATCCTTGTAATTCTCTATAACTTTTGTTCTTATCAACTTGGGCTCAGAAATTTTCTCAGGAAGATGGCAGATTAAAATGCATAGGGTTTGAAGCCAACAATCCGGTCACCACAATTTGGCACCTTTGTGACTTTTGACATGTCACATAATAAACTAAATTTTCCTTATGAAATACAACTTATCTCAAATGTTCAGTTAGGATCAACTTAGAACTTTTTGAGTAAATTACTGTGGAAATATTTATATGATGGTCCATATATTGAATATTCTCCACTGAACTCTCCCAAGTATTTTGAGCAGTTTGATATTTATGAAAATGCACTACACAGTCTTATCATGCTTTATTAATGATTTATTTTTAAATAACCTAAATGAAAACTCTTTGAGTTAGATATTTAAATTAATACTAGCATTTTATTTTGAGATTATAATTTTTATAACACAAAAATAAAGTCCCTGAGATCCCAGGAAACTATCTATGAAGAAGTGCTTCTAGCCTGTTTTCTTATTATTTCCATGGCCACTGCTGGAGTTCAGGAGAGAAACCTGACCAAAGTGAGCCAGTAGTAAAGATAAACAGATTCTCTTCAGGCACTAAAATTCACACATTTTCACTCTTGAATCACAGACTGGTGGGGGATCTGCTAGGAATTTTTACTGAGAAAAAAAAATATTCTCTATATCACAAACAATATGGTCTTGGACAGGAAATTTAGCTGTTTTTAAAGCAGTGAAAAAAATCAGCCAGTTGAGAGCAGGCCCTCTTGCCTGGCAATGTAAGATAGATAGATGGAGGTAATTAGAAGTTTGAATAGAAATGGCAGAGAATGTAAATTAGATGAGCCAGAAAACAAAACACAATAACTTATTCACTCTGGCCTTTTCTCCCTCACTCTCCCTGCAACTTCTATCTCTTATGTCCTATTCTTTGTTAATCCTGATAAAGCAAATTTTCTAGGTAAGTAATTTTTTTCCTATCAAGTTCCATATCTCTGTCTGGCAAGTTAGTAAGTAGGTCATTTCCACCAATTCCATTCCTGATTCGATTGAAAGCCCTGAGGCTCACTTCCAGCCTCAGAAGATGATAAAGTTGAGCTAAGACTGCACACTGCTGTACTTCTAAAAATTTTAAAACCAAATATACCACTCTTTGTCTACAGCATTCTCCCTCTCCAGAGCTCTTACATACCCTCTTCTTTGCCTCCTCAGGACACCTGTCCCTTGACCCGTCTCTTTTTCCCCAGTTTGTCAGTCCCCTCCCTCTGGATTTTCTTCTTTTCCTAATCAATAGAGATCCCAAGGTCAATATCCCTGATTTCACTTCCTCAAGCAAGATTAGCTCCTCATTCTTCTAATACACTGACCTCTTTCTTAATCCAGCTGTAGATATACTTATCTCTTGGGCTACTCAAACCATTAGAATAAAAAAAAAAAAAAGCAACTTTTTGGATTGATGCTGACACAAATCTATGATTTTCAGCATAAATGGATTGTCTTTGCCACCATACAGACCTTTCTTTTTTTTTTTTTTCCATTGTCCCTTTCCAATTCTCCTAAGCACCTGCTGCAAACCTATATTACTTTCCTCAAGCTCATTCCCTATACTCTGCACTGTCTGCTTTCCAGAACAATACAGTTCCCACAACAAAATGGAGGATCTGGCTAACTCCTCTTGACTACAACACTTTTTTTTTTTAATTTTATTAAATGTATTGGGGCAACATTTGTTAATAAAATGATACAGGTTTCAAGTATACAATAATCCTATAATACATTATATGTATATTTGAGTGCTCACCACTCAAATACAGTTTACCCGTTGAATGTGTGAGATTCAATAGTTTCAGTATATTCATAGTTATGTAGTCATTGCAGTGAATTTTAGAACATTTTTATCACCTTAAAAAGAAGCCCCATATATTTAATTCCCTTTACCCTCTTCAACCTCCCTCTACTTGCTTCCCCTCTGGTAACCAGCATACTGTTGTCTATGTCTATAAGATTTTGTCTGTTTTGTTTGTCGCTTTTAGTTTTGTATTCGACATATGAGTGAAATTAATTATATGGTTCTTGACTTTTTCTATCTGACTTATTTCACTTAGCATGATGTTCTCAAGATCCATCTAACTTGTTGCAAATGGCAATATTTCATGTTTTCTTATGGCTGAATAGCATTCCATTGTATATACATACCACGTTACTTAAGGACACATCTAAAACCACTTGTTCGCTCTCTGCTTTTATTTATTTTAAATGTGTGTGTGTTACCTATTTCTTTTAAGATTTATCATAATATCAGAAAATATATGCAAAGGATCCATTGCTCACTGTAAATTATAATTTTTAAAACTAACTCCAGAATCATCTTTCTTTGGACACAAGCCTACACAAACAATGAACGCAAAATTCAGAGTACATTTCAATTCTATGTAAAATATTTATGCCTCTTTACTCTCTTTTAGAGCAAATTTGAACTTACTGTGACCCTTCAAAATCTAACTCAATCTGGTTTTTTACTCTTTTTTCCAATATATTATATTTGGGTAATATAATATGTAATATTATATTTGAATAATATAATATAGTGGAAAAAAGAGTAAAAATAAGGAGTCAAAGATATTAATAAGATATATCGTGAGTCTGTGAAGCCCGAGAATTTGAATTCACCATTTTGAGGTATGTCATTTTAAAAATAATACAATGTATTAAAATTTAACTTATATACATTTAAATGAGGTTTAACCAAAAAAAAATGCTCTTGTGTAATTAGCACCATAATCGATATGTATAATTTTTCACTTTGGAAAGTTTCTTCTATCTCTGTGCAGTTATCTCAGTGCTTGGCCAAGGAAACTGCTGACCTATTATCTGTCATTACAGCTTAATTTTGCCAGTTGCATATAAATAGAATTATACACTACGTATGTTTTCATAGCTAGTCAGCATAATGCTTTTTAGGTTAATTTATATTGTTCTATCACTAAGCTATTTCTCTTTTTGTTGAGTAATATTTTTTTGAATGGATAGCTATATTTGTGACTTTTTGTAGAGTACGTTCATGACTTTTTCATCAGATTCTTAAAACAGAATATTATCCAAAAGACATATAAAAGTCATTGTTTCAGGTAAAACTCATAGATCCCCTCCCCTGATTCATCCCTAGGGGCGTGATTTCTGCTATAAATGAGCAACAAAATGATGTCCTCTGTTAAATGTAATTAGTGCACTGTCACAGGTACTGGAATTTTAATTGGCAAACACAGTTTATAAAAACAACTTGGCAGGGCACCATCTATTTATCTCATTTTGCTTTTTGCTCTTGCATACTTCTATTTTCTATATCTCATTTGGGAGATAATTTCCTCCTCCACACTTGGGAAGGTCAAATAGAATCAAGGCAAGGCAAGGGGCCAACTTCATAAAGTGGAACAAGCTACTTAAGCCTGTCTTTATTGAGCTCTTGGGATAAATGTTGATCATCATTCCTGGAAACACATTGTCTAGTTTAGCACATTAGCAAAGGATATAGGAAAGGAATTTAAGATCCACAGCTTAATTTTCAATTAAGAATGTATCAGTCTAGAGTATTTCCTGCAATAAACATATCCCTTGAAGAATTACAGTGATGAGAATACTGCTCCCTATCAAATGTCAAGGAATTGACAGTTTAAGAGAATTTAGTGATCATAAGTAAGGCCAGATATTGATATAACCAACAATATAGGACTGGAAATATTCTGAGGTCATCAAATCAAATATTTTCCTCCTAACCCATGACAGCTAATATAGTCTTATGAACATAAAATACATCTAAAAAGAAATGATCAGTTCAGATTAATCATTTAGAGATTTCCAAGAAACTAAAAATATATTTAGGATTTTTTTTATTTAGGAAATATTTTATATTTAGGAAAGGCAGCCTAGGAACTTTTCATTTGCACTTTATAAATGATGAATGGTTCCATCAAAAATTTGTAAGTTCATCTATAGATGCAAAATAATGAAATAAAAACTAGTCATGAACTTGTTCAGCTTTACCTATTATTCTTAATATTGAGAATACTTCTCTTTGGAAAGATTTATATTTCTGATGATATTCTTCCAAGTAACTTCATTTTCTCCTTCTTTTTTCTATGTTAAAGTTTTAAGGAACACACATGTGTAATATATTTAGAGAGAATTTAGATGGAGTTCTAGATTTTCTCCATAGTTATATTTGTCTTTCCTTCTATGTTTGCAGTATTGTTATTAGACTGCAATTAATCTGCATTAGTTCAGTTATCTTCATATTTCTTCTAATGTCACTTCTGAAATTGACATATTTGTGGATTTAAATTTCTATTTTTTGCTCTAAATTGAGTAATCTAGATATGAAGGTGTTCTCATCACCCACTGTCTGTAGCTGCCAAAGATATGGTTTTACAAAATAAAAAACATGAAGTACTTAAATCTTTCCTGAATAGTTTTTGCAGGAAGATTAACGGTTGTTGTGCAGTTTCTAAAATATCAAGCTGTGAATGTTAGTGGATATCAAAACTGTAGTATCTTATACAATTTCTCTGGTTGTTACATGCCAGTATTCTCCTGTCATTGAAAGATCACATTACTTTCCAACATACAAAGGATATATTATTTGCAATTATTATTTCACAGAGTTTTAAGGATATTATATTTCTTAAGCACCACAAAGAAGGGGAATGATATTAACCTCAAATATTTGAATGATATGTATGGATACTTTTAATAATACTATTTAGTCAGGAACCACATTAATATTAAATATTAAGCCCAAATACTCCATACTAAGTATTTGTTGAAATTTAGAAATCTCTTTCCTATTTTTTTTCTGAATGTTAACTCATAGAGCACTTTTCTTCAGACAAATTAAAAATAAATATATCCTTGAATATTCATGAGATCTGTCAATAACCAAATTAGTTAATTTACCTCCAAACACTTATCCTTTCATCCGATTCACCTTTATGACACTTTTAAAAAATACTACAAGCATCTTTATATTATGTTTTTTAATAACTCATACTTTATCACCATCACTATTTTAAATAGTTAAGAAATAATCCTCATATATATAATGAGATGTTAAATAAACTTTTACTATTATCTCAATTTAGATGAGAATTGGGAACAATAGGTGAAAAGTTTACCCCAAATTTCAAATAGAAGTCTCACTAAGGGAATAGAAATTTAGCTCATTCCCACCATAGGTGATATATCGGGGAAGACAGGAGACCAATTTGAGGAGGGAATTATTAGAGAATTATTTGAAGGGAGTTTTCTGTGTGCTGTGTTTCCTCCACCCATCTTGCCCACTACTATTTCAAGTCAGCTGAATTTAAGAGATCAATTGAGTCCTTATATGTGTCTTTTGGTCTTTCACCAATGCGGAGACTGGTGTCTGACACTCTTCAGTGAAATCTAAAGGTGCAATGATAAGTGCATTCGTCTCTGATGTTTAGCTATAATCAACTTTCTAATATTTATTATTTGTTATTTATTTTTTAAGCCTACAGCACTTGGTCTTCCAAGGTGGTCTCCCATCCAAGTACTAACCAGGCTCGACCCTGCTTAGCTTCTGAGATCAGAAGGGTTGGGTCTTGTTCAGGGTGGCATGACCATAGAATGATCAACTTTCACTTCTAGACTTTGGCTGCATTATATGTCTATATGATGAGGAGCTGGGTTGGAGAGTAATTTTGAAGGGAGTCTGCCTCTAAGCTCTGTAATCTTGAGTGAAGTCATTCCGAAAATAAATCTTTGCAAGATGTCCCACTAATTACAGAATTTAAAGAGGGAGTCCTAAAACAAGAGCCATCATTTTCTTGGAGAAAAGTACAAAAACAAGTCACTTATCTGCAAAATACCAACCAAAGTACCTTGTATGTTTTGAGGCATTATATGAAAATTTGCCAGAAAGAGTTTCCAGAAGCTAGAATAAGATACCATCAGCTATATAAAACTTTGCCATTATTCTTTAATCCTTATCCCACTCCCCACATTGTCATCTGCCAAGTGAGAGTCAGGCCTGAGATTGCGTGCAGAGAAAAAAAAAAGTATTAAATTGAATGAGAATTATAAGAGTTAAAATTATATAAAAATGGAATTGTTTCTTAATACCCAAAAATGAACAAAAAAAGCTCTGAAATTTGCATGGAATAATGCCCACATGTAAGGCAGAGAGATCTAATTGCGCATCTTTGAAAGTCACTGATAAGATGAAATAAAACCAATTTCTGCATTACAGCCTTTTGAATCCAATTCATTCAATAATAAGTAGAAAAGTTCTAATACAATTATTTTAAAAAATTGGCTGCCCAATCTCATGGTGCCCCACCCATTATAAAACATTCTATAATCAAATTACTCTAGCTATATGACTTAGAGAAGAATTTTAAACAAAGCAGGTTAAAAGTATACATGTACAGATATGGGCTGAAGCATAAACTGTATAACTAATGGGATTTATGGAGAGAAGGTATAAGAATACATATTAGTTATTATTGTAGAGTCAATTTTTAAAGTGGGTTGGAAGAGCTTCTGAAGTAGAAGTAGAAATATTTACTCATCCTCACTGTCTTTCATACCTCTGTCTATGCAGGTAAAGCCCTGAGCAAAGTGGTATTAAGAGTCATTACTTTAGGGTGAGACTAGATAACCCCTATGTAAAAAAGAGTAGAAAACACCATCTCTTCATAATCACATAGGGTTTATGCTAGTCTTAGCTCTAAAACCTGAAGCCAGTAAAATTGGACCAGGACTGTAGTAGCTGTGAGTTGTACAACTGATTTTCAAAGATCTGATTCTAACTCCGATTCATAAGATTTCTTTTAGATTTGGAATTATCTTTCACTATACTTGCAGTTATTTCTACTATCCAAGATGTGTATTAACGCTGCTTTTTAAAAATATTTTCCATGTATTGCTTCTCTCTGTATGTTCCTGTTAACAGAAAGTAAAACTTTGCACAATGTACCCTCCTTCGGTTCACTCTACTATTTTCTCATTTCATCATTTATCATAGCTGCTATCTTCTAACTACCAGGTTCCATTTACTCAGTAGTGTTTCCTGGCTTCTCAGCATCATTACATGTCATAGAGTTGCTGCACAAAATTCTGATTAGTTACTTTTCTATGTTTCTTTTAAATTTCATGTATCATTGTCAACCAAGGTGTAGATGATATTTTTCTTTGTCAATTCTGTTGGATTTTCTATGTGTATATAATTCTTTGTAAAAGTTTCTCTCTGCTCTTCTTCAAGGGCACATAGTTAGCACATCTACATGGTATCTCTAATAGCCTGCACATGAGTCATTTATTTACTATCTTGTGAGGAGAGATTAAAAGAAAAAGAAATTCACAATAAAATGCCCATGAGTTATGCCCATACAAAGAAATGCATACGCATGCATACACACACGTGAAGAATAAGCATGTACATTTAAGTTCCTATATCAACATAGATGTATTTATGAACATGCTAATGTGCAATTTTTAAATCTGTTTTAATTTTGCTTTAATTTGTTATAAGTATACTTGAAATGGTATAAGAAAGGAAGATGGTAATATAATGGAAATATTTGAATTGTAGATTTACTGCTTCCTTTGGCTGCTATAATTTATTTTTTTGCTTTCTCTAGATATTCTGGCCAGTCATTTTCTATTTCCTTTTCAAGATCATGTTTATAAGAAGGTGGAGTTCTTCCATCTGAGTCCTAGTCCCTGTCTTTTCACTTTATATTCTCTACATATGTAATCTCATTCATAAGCAGGCCTTCAATAACCAACCAAGCTCACATAATTAGCATTTATAACTTTAGCACAGATGTCTCCTCTGAACTCCAGACCCATATGTCTAACCGCTTGTCTCAAAGGAATTTCAAACTCAATTTAATATATTCTGCTACAACATGTGGTTCTTTAGTGAGAATTGACTCATACAAAATAGTCATATGCAGGGGAGTGATGTAAGTTTAATGTGAAAGTCACATTGGTTCATATGTGATGTTTCCCAGCATGATATGTATTAAATTAATCAGTAACAAGCTACTTCACAATTAGAAGTCTGAGTAACACATGAAGATCTTAAAGAAAAGCTGAAAGTTCTGCAAAAGCACAATTAATGGATGGCTTGATAATTTTAAGAACCACTAAACCTCCAACAACATTAAACTGACAAAGTTGTGAGTTCAGATTAAAATTCAAAGGTATTTTCCCCTGTATTAAAAAAAAAAAAATGGAAGAATATACCTGGATCAGATTTTTAATTTAAAAAATCTTCCATAATCTCTTGCAAAAACACAACTCTCCATATTTAAGACTATAAGGGACTTACTGACTGAGAAGCTTAATAACAAATATAAGTGGAACTTTAACCCTGCTGGAAATTGCATCAGAATTGTTACTAGATTTTTGTTTTTGTTTTTGTGTTATGTGTTTTGCTTATAATTTATAGAGAATGAATGGTCTCCCCTAACTTTATTTTCTCTATAAGCATTATTATTTCTACTGCATGATTGTGCAGATTGTCATATATTGCAGTAATGCATTTGTGACATTGAAACAGAAACATCTCTGTTTAATATATATATATGATCTGAGCCACCCTTTCTTAATCTGGTTCTCTCCAAGAGTTCTCTTTTCAGTCAGTAGCACCTAAATAAATTCTGTACCTCTTTATAAATGACCACAAGTGTCTATTCAACAACTAATTTTTATCTTCTTTACTCACTCTGTCAACTCTTAGATGTGTATACCCCTATTATTTCACTGATTCACCGTATGCATCTTGTAAACATTTAATCTAGTTAAATATCATCTGTGTCCTGTTGTGCATGTGTGTGCCTGTCCATGTCTGTGTGTTTGTGTGTTGAGGGAGGGATTTGAGTGTGTTTATTTGACTAAAATCTATCTATTTTGAAAGACTATGAATTTCATTAGAGCAGGGCAGTGTTTTTTTTATTATTATTTTTTCTTTTTATTATTTCTCTCTGGAGTGCCTGATACAGTATAGGTGCTCAATCAGTATTTGTTGGAAATATGTTATTGAGTAGGTACCATGGGGTAGAGGCACTGGGGGTAGAAGATTGCATGATTTCATGACTTTGACTTACTGAATTTTGGGTCAAAAATAATAAGACCATATAAGTGAAATTAAACAAAAACTCATAGACACAGGTAATAGTTTAGTGGTTACCAGAGGGAAAGTGAGGAGGAAGGAAGGTGGATAAGGGTAAAGGAAATCAAATATATGGTGATGAAAGGAGATATGAGTTTGGATGGTGAATGCACAGCATAATATATATATAATGTATTATTGAATTGTACCCTTGAAACCTATATAATTTTATTAACCAATGTCACCTTAATTTTAAAAAAGGCAAAGTATCTCAAAGTCAATTAACCTATCAATCCTAACTTATTAATTTTCTCCATAGTATTTGCTCTGCACTTTTGTAGTCACTGGGAATTAGGTGGAAAATTAAATAATTATAAAATATTCAGATATTAGAGATAACACTAAAACATATATAATAAAAAATTATTACATTTTAGAAGTTTAATTTTTTTTTAATTTAGATTTCTATAGATGAAGACACCTTATTAGAATTAGAAGATCCAGATTTTAGAACCAGTATTTTCACAATCAAACCAGTAACTAATCACTCTAGAGTTTAGTTTCATCTATTGTAAAATGTGTTTATTATACATGTGACTGTTGGTCTGTATAGCTTTAATATCATTCAAGGTCAAACAGCTCCTGAGAAAAAACAAAGGAGGTAGATCCGATTTTGCTAGATTCCTTTCCTAAGAACTTTAAAACAAACCAGGAAATATCAGTAGGCAAAACAAGACAGTAACCATTTTATTAAATTAATGAGTACAAAATTAATTGTTGATGTACTTTAAAACAGAATGACACCAAAATGTCTTGGTCTATGCTAACAGTGAGATAGAATATCAAAATAAGTAATATTTAGAAAAGAGTAGTCCCAGGAGAAAAAGCAAAAAGTAAAATGTGATGGAAAAACTATGCAGTAGTTAATAAAAAATAAAATTGCATAGATAAAAATATGAGCTGATTTTGAAGGTATCTAGAGATAGTCATAGACATATGTACTTGGTATAGAGGAAATATTTAAAAATAAATATAGGAATTTAGTAAAACTGTAACATTTATCATATGATACTCTTATATCATCAACTTGCTTTGGATTTTGGACAGACCAAAACTTATTTTGTTTTGCCTAGTTTTCCTTAGTCTTCAGATAACCAGTTTCAATTTTGAATTAACAAATTTAGCTAAAAATATGTATATTACTAACATGTTCTTACTAATGTACTTGGTGAATTATCAAATAAACTAATGGATCTTTACCTTCAGTCTTGTTCCTCAGTCTATCCCACACGTGACAGCATTATTGGCATTTGGGAGATATGCAGAAAATGTTTATTGATAAATAAATGAATGCTTTAGAAAACCACAGAAATAGAGAGTAAAAGACTATTAACCCCAATACAAAATATTTGTTTTTTCCTTTGTTTTCAATGAAAACAAGGTTGGGTTTGGTTATTTCACAACCCTGAGAAGCATAGAAATCATCATGCTAGCAAGGACTCCAGTTTTTTCTACAAAACTATTTTAGGAATAGTACATATTTACTGACATAGGTGGATTTATAGCATGCTGGTATGATTCATAAAAAGAAAAATGGAGATTATAGTTCTGCATTACTCTTAAACATTTTTTGCTTTCACCACACCATGGATATGTTATTTCTTTTCCTCTACATTCCCTCCAACAACAACCAGGATCTGTTAGGATAAGTCTATTCTCTTTTGGTCATTCAACTCTGTTTAATAACAACATTCCTCATCATCATGTCAGGATATAATTATGTCACTGTGGTGGAGACGTTGCTATAGTAGAATAAACTTGAGACCTCCTCCTCCGTTTTAGAAACAATGGAATAGACAGTCTGTTTTGGGCCTAAAGAAACCCCAAGCACTCAAAAGCTCTTAACTTTATCAGTGAGAGAGTAAAACCTTGGGGAAAAGAAGTGTATGACAGCATAGAAATCATCAGGCAACCCAATTAGCTTGTTTCTTCCTAGGTTAGTAATCTAATTATCTTAATATACTTATAAAACTTGTCTATTTTCGCCACTCAAAAACAGATACAAGAAAGTTAACTGTTTTTATCTTGAACAGGAAGTAAAATACTAATATTTTAGTTTTACATCTAAATATTATTTATCCCTTTAAAATGGTTATGACAAAAATTATCTAAGAATATATTTAAAGAAAAATTTAGATAAACTATATTTAGATAACTTCAAAACATTACTGAGAGTTCTAACTGGAAAAGTAAAAAAAGAAATATAAAGAAATTATATAATATAAGAAAAATGAATATTGAGTCCATCTTGAATATTATAGAAATATGACCCAAATTAATATATTATTTCCCATGGGCCTCTAAAAATGATGCTTAACTACATCAGAAAAAATTAATTTGCAGTATTTGATTATTTTTTTGAAAAACAGAGAATTTATATAAATTATGAATTTGCCTCATTAAAGCATATGGCCAAGAATAAATGGATGATTGAATGAATGAATTAGTAAATAAATGAAAGAATGAGTAAACAAAATTTTAAACTAATTCTAGAATCATTTTCTAAAAGCAAGGCCAGCTTACAACCTGTATCAGGATCATCTATAATTCTGCCAATATTGTAGAATTCTGGGCTTCACTTCAGAGTTAACTAAACAAAATTCTTGGAAGAGCAAACAGACACAATAACTGTGCTCCTTGAATTTGTGGTTCCTCACCTCATTCCAGAAACAAATATCTGCAAAAAGTGTAGATCATTAACAAAGACCGAAGAGATCTGAAGTCCCTAAAATTGAAGTTCCAATCTTAGTTACTTTTGTGATGAGGAACGGTATAAGCATAATATAAAATATAACAGTGATAACAATGATAATGTGCATGATGATAATCATAGCCAATATTTAAAGTACTATCAAGTCAACATTCTAAGATTTCTACTTGTATTAATTCATTTAAAGCTTACAACTTTGTAAAGTTGTTACTATTGTTAACCTCATTTAAAGATGAGAAAGTAATGCAAAGTCAAGCTACTTTTCCAAATTTGGTATGATCAGATAAGAAAATAAAATAAAGCCATAATTCTTCACTGGCTATCTCTAACCTAACCACAGAATTAGTTTAATTCTTAGTGTTAATAAACTGCTCAGTAAAATACAGTAATGGAGCCAATAATTATCTGGCCTCCAATTTTAAGAGCAAGTTGTTTGTAATCCAATGTAATACCTTTCTGACTTATCACTCCGGGAGAGATGAACCACACCAGATGATTAAGCTCCTCCTATTGATGAGAAGTTAGAGATTTGGGGGCAGGAAAACACAAGACTGCTGATCCCTAGATATGGAAGAAAGTCATGGCTCATCAAATTTACCTTCTTTTATGGGTGAATAACTGAACATGAGGATATTGTAAATTATGCTGTGGTCCAAGAGGAGTAGCTTACATGGCATCTACCTGTTTCAGACTAAGGGAGATCATGTGGTCCTTTAAGAAAGACACACCTTTGAGAAAGAGTTAGAGTGAACTAGGGGCAGAGTTGCCACTACTTAATTCTCTGCCTTTTAAATCCATACAAACAAATCTCTTCTCTCATTTTCCTTCTTTCCTCCTTTTATTCCTTCCCTTCCTCCCTCTTACCTGGTGGTAAATATACTTATATAAACCAATTTACTTGTGTGAATTAGTGAAGACTGGCATAAACTATTTTGCTAACCCGTGAACAATTGGCTAAATTATCTAGAAATATAATTCCATGTAATAGATTTTAATTAAATATAGTTTTAATTAATTTTTGGGCCTCACATTGGTAGACTCAGCATATTTATCACGGGGTTTCTGAGGCTAGAAAACAGAGAAGAATACTAAAGAACTCCCTCTCTCCTCTAAATAACCGTTTGCTACATTCCTTTCTCTACTACTTGGCACAAAGCCATTTTCTGGAAAAATGTTAATATATTTGCAGTTCTAGACTCTTAGAGAAAATTGTCACTTAGAGATCCCTCTTACTAAATCCTTGAACATTTTCATTGATTTCTTCTGGAGAACCCCAGGCATGTGTTTCTTTTTATGCACTTTGGTAAGCCTTTTATTAAGACCTACAAGAAATTGGCCATTGAAATTGTGTTGAGTTATTTAAAAAAGGTATAAAAGAATAAAACAATATGCTGAAGGGTCAAAAAGAGAAAATTGTAAAAGAATAAAAGGAGATTTTCTGATCAAGACAGCAAAGTAGGTAAAGGCTGTGCTTGCCTCCCTTCACGACCACATCAAAATTACAACTAAACTACGAAACAACTATCGTTGAGAATTGCCTGAAGTTCAGCTGAACAGAAGTCCTACAATTGGGAACACACAGAAGAGGCCACCTCTAGACTTGTAGGAGGGGTGAAGACACAGTCTCCATACCCATGTGTGGCACTTAAAAATTGGGAGGGACAGCTCAGCTGTGAGGTCCATCCAGAGGACTGATGGGTCCCTGCCCCACACCAGGATCCCTAGCCCTTGGTTCCAGTGCCAGGAAGAGAAGTCCCCACAACTTCTGGCTGTGAAAACCAACAGAGATTGTGGATAAGTGAGACTGAGGGCCACTGATTCTTAAAGGGTCTGCCAACAAACTTACTGGCTGATGAACTCTCACTCTGAGCTCCAGTGCTGGGGCAGCAGCATGAAAGGCACTAGGAATATACAAGGAGAAATTAAATTGTCTGGCTTCAGGGTGAAGGCTAAAGGAGAAGCTTTCTCCCAGAGGAAAGTAGTGGCATAACCCATAGTTTCTTTGTTGAGCTATACCCACTCCCGGTGTGCAGACCAAGTTGCTGCCATATCTAAGCCTCCATTAATCTAGCTAACACTGTTCACTCCACCCTAATGATTGCATGAGACCTTGCCCCCCCCCCCAACTTCAGGCCCATTCAAGTCACTTTTAGTGGCTTTTCCATACAAATGGCCTGTCTTGGCTCAGGCTGCAGACTGTCCTAAAATATCTAAAAGGTTCACAAAACCCAAATAAGCAGCATCTGGCCTCAGCATGCCCCGAACTTCTTGCTGAGCAGCCCCAAGCTCAGCACTAGCAACAGTTGCCTCAGTTCATGGCTTGTCCTTTCAAGGCACCTCCAAGCTCAGTGCAAGTGGCAGCCATCTGAAAATTGCTTGGTGGTTCATGCTGGGTGATCCTAGGCAAGGCACAGACTGCAGATTAACTTGGCTTGCAATGAGGCCTCACCCAGAAGGCCCTGGGACCAGCATGCCCAGTAGCTGGCTTTGGATCAAGCCAGAACACCACCTGGGGACACACTGGAGAATTACACACATAAAGGACAGACTTGGACCAACATCAGAGCCCTGGTAAAGAGAATTCTGCTTCATAGGATCAGCCCTGACACAATAGTTCTTCTACTACAGTCATGACCAGTCCATCCAATCAATCAGCTGAGGGTCAATCCATCTTATTGGCATGCAAAGAGTAACCAAGGCTCAACTACAGCAGTAAGGTATATGCAACCCATACAAGGGACACACCTGGAGTACCTGGCTCGGGTGACCAAGGATACTGTTCCATTGAGCCCCACAGGACACTTACTACATAAGGCTACTCTACAAAGACCCAGAAATATAGCAGCCTACCTAATAAATAGAAACAAATGCATGGAGGCATACAAAATGGAGAGTCAAAAAACATTTTCCAATTGAAAAAAAAAAGAAAGAAAGAAAAGAGACAAATAATCGAACATATACAGATTTAAAAACATTGGTTATAAGGATGCTCAATGATCTCAATGAGAATTTCAACAAAAAAATAGAAAACATAAAAATGAAGATAGAAAATATAAAAAAAGACCAGCCAGAAATGAAGAATACAATAAACAAAATGAAGAATATAGTAGAGAGAATCTTTAGTAGATTAAATGAAACAGAGGATCGAATGATCAACTTAAAAGATAAGGTAGCAGGAAACACCCAATCAGCACAGCAATAAGAAAAAAGAATCTAAAACAATGTGGATAGTTTAACAGGCCTCTGAGACAACATCAAGAATACCAACATTCACATCACAGAGGTATCAGAAGGAGAAGAGAGAGAGAAGGAATTGAAAACCTATCTGAAAAAAACAATGACAAAAAACTTCCCTAACTTAGAGAATGAAATAGACATACAAGCCCAGGAAGCACAGAGAGTCCCAAATAAGATGAACCTAATGAGGCCCATACCAAGAAACATCACAATTAAAATACCAAAGGTTAAAGACAAAGAGAGACTCTTAAAAACGGCAAGAGAAAAGCAGTTCATTACCTACAAAAGAACTCTCCTATGACTGTCAGCTCTTTTCTCACAGTAAACTCTGCAGGTCAGAAGAGATTCGTAGGAAATACTCAAAGTGATAAAAAGCAAGGACCTACAACCAAGATTACTCTACCCAGCAAAGCTATCATTTAAAATCAAAGGGCAGATAAAGAGCTTTTCAGACAAGAAAAAGCTAAAGGAACTATCACTACCAGACCAGTATTATAAGAAATGTTAGAGGGACTTCTTTATGAAGAAGAAAAAAAAAAAGAAAAAGAAAGATAAAAAATATTAATAATAAAATGGCAATAACTACATATTTATAAACAATTACTTAAAAAGTAAATGGATTAAATACTCCAAATAAAGACGCAGGAAGGCTGAATAGATAAGAAAATAAGACTACTACATATTCTGCCCACAAGAGGCTCACTTTAGATCAAAAGACTCACAGATTGAAAATAAAAGGATGGAAAAAGATATTTCATAAAAATGAAAATAAACAAAAAGCTGGGGTAACAATTCTTATACTAGACAAAATAGACTTTCAAACAAAGGTTATAGCAAGAAAAAAGAAGGACCCAGTAATCCACTTCCCGATATTTATCTGAAGAAACCCAAAATACTACTTTAAAGAGACCTGTAAATTTATATATTCATTGCGGCATTATTTACAATAGTCAAGATATGGAGACAACCTGAGTGTCTATCAATGGACAAATCGATAAAGAGGTGGTATGTATATACAATGGAATATTAATTACTCAGCCATAAATAATAAAATCTTGTCATCTTCAACAACATGGATGGGCATAGAGGGTATTTGCTGAGTAGAGTAAGTCAGACAAAGGAAGACAAATATCTTATGATTTACTTACAGGTGGAATCTAAAAACAAAATGAGCAAACAAACAAAACTCATAGATACAAACTCATAGATACAAAGAACATTTTGATGGTTCTCAGATAGGAGCAGGATTGAGGAGAAGCGTGAAAAGGCAAAGGGAATATTAAGTTTAAATTGGTAGTTACAAAATAGTCATGGTACATAAAGTATAGCATAGGAAATAGAGCCAATAATAGTATAATAACTATGCATGGGGTCAGATATTAACTTTGTAAGTTATATAAATGGTCAATCACTATGTTGTACACTCAAAACTAATATAATATTGTATGACAACTGTAATTTAATATATATATATATATCAAAAAGGAAAAAAGAATTTAAAAGATGAAAATAAGAAGAAAGTGTTTTACCAAAATCATTTAGAACAAGACAGTTGGCAAATCTGTCATTGACCTAGTTTTTCCACTTGTATTTTTTTCTCAGTTGAATCTGTCATTATAGTATCCCCCAAATAACAATCTTACTGCCTTCATTAGCTTGTTTTTGGTTATCATCTTTAAAATCTCAATGTCTTTTTCTATCTATTTCTTTATTCACATTTTTATTTATTATTGTTATTAACTTATTTTTACATGTTGAATTGACAAATATGGTAGCCTATATTTAATTGTAATTTTTTAGTAATATTT
The DNA here is from genome assembly GCF_000325575.1 of Pteropus alecto. Classification (NCBI taxonomy): domain Eukaryota; kingdom Metazoa; phylum Chordata; class Mammalia; order Chiroptera; family Pteropodidae; genus Pteropus; species Pteropus alecto. The sequence goes on along the minus strand of NW_006494614.1, from coordinate 24,874,923 downwards.
AAGTACCTTATAAACAAAATGCTAAATATATTTTAAACAAACTTGGTTGAGATTATTTCCTTCCAAGGATATATTAAGTTATAGTCTTTGTAACTTTCATGATGGAGTACTAAATTGCTTCCAATTCATATGAATAATTTATTCACAGGGATTCTGTAATCGACACACAAAGTTTAATTCAATGAAAATGGTATACTTGCATTCTTCTTACTGTCTTAAGATCAAGTCACTTTAGCAAATTCCCAGTATACAATACAGTATTATTAACTATAATCATCAGCTAAGTAGATTCCAGATGCTCTCACCACACATACACACACAAAAAGTAACTATGTGAAAAGACAAATATGTTATCTAGCTTGACTGTAATAATCATTTCAATATATATATGGACATCAAAACAGTATGTTGTGTGCCTTAAATACATACAATTTCATTTTTAAAAATTGGATTGCATTTACATATATAATCAAGAAAAATAAAATATTAAGCATTACAGAGGAAAATAAATGTTGAATTCAATAAAAAATTTTTAAAGACCAAGTATTTCTAACTTACTGTTTTGTTAATTTTTGCAACATGTTTTAAATATATTCTAGAATCTGTTATACTATTCTATACAATATTCATATTTTAAATATTTTTATTTTTGAAAATTAAAGTTTCTAATTATTTATGCACACACATGTCATAATTTGATTACCTTTAATTTAGCAAGTTCTTTTGTGTTTAATTAAGATCTTTCAAAATGACTTTGATATAATGGTCGATGAAATAAAATAAAGATATAAAAATTGAATGAGGAAATATTGTAAAGGGGATGGTTATGTGGAAATATGATGATCTGTAAATCTTATTAGGCCAATTGCTCAGTATATATTATGTAATAGTATTGAATATGTAATCATCAACATAGGGATAAAATGATGAAAAAAGAATGTCGTTGTGTCTATAACAAGCAATTTGATTCATTTAATCACCAGTAACTGTTATTGGTCTAAAATCTGTGTGCCCTATGCTTCGAAAGTTCAAAACTCACAATCTCGGAGTTTGGAGTAAGAAAAGCTTTATTGATTGAGAAGGCACCAAGTAAGAAAATGGGAGACCTAGTGGTGCCTCAAATCCATCTTTTAAAAGTACAGAGTTCAGGCTTCTTTTTTGTCAAGGGAAGGGGAAATGGGAGAGGCAAGCAATGATTGACGACTGTGGATATCTGGGTGCCAGAAGGGGTCCAAAGAAGGCTGTGAAACTTCTTTTGATTTTAGTCTGTTAACTCAAGTTGATGTGAGTCCCATCATGAGGTTCCTGAAAATCACTGAAAAATATGTACTTCCCTTATCTCCCCAGAAGAGGCACCTTCTGATAAGGGACTGTTTTTGTAAAACTCAAACCACAAACAGAATTCCCCTAATTATTAGCATGTCTTTATGCAAGAAGCTATTAACCTGAATGCAATGAGAACAAAACAAGCTTAAATAAGATGGAGCCAGAAATGCCAAGCATTTCACTCTGTTACATAGCTAACCATTTCAAATTCTTGCTTGTATCAATTATTTAAAACTGCACAATAAACCACCACAAACTTAACATAATAACAAAGTATTTATCTCATGATTCTGAGTGTTGGCAGTTTGACCAGGGCTTTACTAAACAGTCTTCCAGTACCAGCTGAGCTCATTTGTGTATCTGCAGTCAGTTACCAGATTTTCTAAGCAACGATGCTTTGTCGACTAAAATTTTTGATCTGGACCACAGATCACAGAAAAATATTTGTGTATTTTTAAATTATCCCAAAGGTGACATACAACTAATACCATGTTAAATACATATGAAAAAACTAATGTATTACGTACACTGGATGCCTTAGAGCATTAACGTATAGTCATTTTAGGGGAAAAGATTAAAAAGGATATAGGAGATAGGTTCTGAACTGAGACAGATCATTTCTCTTCAATATCATCTCTCATCCGTTAGCAGGATACTTAGTCTTATTACTGGAAGAACCTCAAATAGAGAAGAAAGGGGCAGAGTCCAGTGAATATGTACTGTTTCAAGCCTATCCTTGTGCCACATTGGCTACTGTCCCATTTGTCAAAGCAAATCACGTAGCAAAGTCCTGAGTAGTATGGGAAAACAGTATCAAAGAGCATAAATACAGGTAAGGGCCTCAGCTTGGTCATAAAAAAACAAAAACAAACAAACAAACAAAAAACCCATGTTGTGCATGAAAACTCCTAATATAAAAATAATTAAGTAAAAATAGACCATTGTTTGATTTATTTAGATGACTTTTCAAGTTCTTTAACTTCCAAACAAGTTTCCTGGAGAAATTCAACTACTTAAAAAATCCACTAATTTTCCCATGAGGGGAGGGTTAGAGGGTGGTGAGAAGGAAGAGGTTCATTGAAAATAGAAGATCTAAAAACAAATTATTGATATTTATGTGCCTTATATCCATTATATGCACCATGTATTAAATAAAATATTTATTTTCAACTGAATGTAACTCATTAATTAAAATTCTCCTTCTTAAAATAAGTTCAAGATTTTGATAACTGTTGGGAAGATATCACGTGACACAATTTTTTTTGATGGTGGGGTAAATTCTGGATGATGGAAGCTGTATGGTTTAGCAGTGGCCTACAGAACACGTGAAGGAAGCAGTTTCTCATGAGCACACAGCCAAGAAGGCCAACTCAAAGTGAAGCCCTGTGTCTTCATAATAGAGCCTGCAAAGATTAGTGGATAGAGGCCTGAAAGGTGACAGATGGGCAGAAATTGAGATATTTGATACACTGGTATGTTAGCCATGTTTATGCTAAAGACACATTAAAGACAGAATCACGGAAGAAATGGAGCATATACTTGGATAGACTGTGACTCCCAGAAAATGAAATGCATGTCAGAATAAGCCCAAACTTTCAGTGTCCCAAAGAAAAGCTTGCCAAGGATTTTATTCGGCTCTATACTATAGGAATACCCTATGTACGATCAAGCAATAGTGTACCATTATAAGATGGAAGGAAGGAGAAAAAGAAAGAGAGAAAGGATGAAGGGTGAAAGGGAGAGAGAGAAAAACAGAGGAAAAAGCAGAAAGAGAAAAATAAGAACAAAAAATGGTAAGAATGACAAAGAAACTAATTTTAATTAATTTACTTTGTAATGTTTGTAAAAAATTCACCCCCAGAGTAATTCATGTGAAAACGTATCATATTTGTTACTGAAATCCATTCTCATATTAACTCAGAAAAAAAAAAACCTAAGTTTTGTCTTAAACAATTACTCATAATAAACTCTGAATAAGAAAATTCATAGAAATTTCAGCTGAATTAGTTAAGGACCAAAGTGAGATGATACAAGGATCACTGGAAGAAATGTTTTACACTGAATAAACCACTTTACAATCTACACTTCTGCTTCCTGAGGGCAAGAAACACTCATCATCTTTTCTAACAGTCTTCTCTTCACTGATTTGCATATGAATGCATATTTTTCTCTATCCTTTTCCATGAAGAAAATTAATTTAAAAACTACCACATTGTGTATGTAAACACAAAAATTTTAGCTTATAACTTATGAAATTTGGTGAGTTAGATTCTGATATTATTTTGCTTTTATCCTCTCTCTTTCTTAAAGATGATATCCAAAAGAAACTCACAAGTATATTTATTTATTTATTCTCATCAATAAACGTTTTCTACTCTGTTTTCTTTTTAATACTAAGAAGTATGCTGCCTCCAAAAGCAGCATTTATGTTCGGTTAAAACACTTAAGGTTATTTCCAAATAGTTTTTAATGCAGGAAACATTTTTAAAAGCACCCATCTGATTCTATAGTAACTTAAAAGGCTGATATGACATGCATTGTTCAAAGCCTTAAAACTTTTATTGCTCGTCTGTTCATGCCAACATTTAGAGCTTCTTCCCTATAAAATATAGAAGGCAATAACAAAATTTTAAACCTCTGAATGAAATTCAAGGTGACACTGACTTGGAAATTTATACTCAATTATCAGTGACACCAATTTTTTAACTTAACAAAATTTTAAGAAAAATAATTTATGTGCCACTAAAATTCAGGCTATCATAATTCTCTACCCTATATCATCCTATTTCTGTTACTGTCTGTTATTTATTCCTAGGTCTTTGATTGTTAAGCTTCGATTCATTTCTAATATTTATCACTTTCATCTCGTTTTCACTATAATCCACATTTTGTGGCTTCCAAACCATTTTATTCTATATTTCTTTCATTCTTTAAAACTGGGCTACTAATTATAATTAGATCACCACCTTACTACTTAACTAACAAACTTCTCAAACCATGGGAGATCAGGTTTATTTTACTACTATGGGTTCAACTATTAATTAAATAAAAGGAAGTAGACTATCCATTTTTGCAGAGGTGAGTCCTAGCTTAAGGTGGTTGGCGGGTTTGACATCCAAATGCTAGAGTACAATCAAGGAAGGGAATTCAGAAACTTCTAGGCTATGAAAAATCCAAAGATTTCTTTGGTACATAAGTTGTACTGTTTTTGTTTTTATTGTTAATATCTGCTTTCATTTTTGTGTTCTGAAGTCATTCACTCAAAATCATTATCCCCTTTGATCACTATTTACTGATTAGTTAAAATTTGTGGTACAAACTCTCCTCTGCTAGCTAGAAAACAAAAGACATATGAAATATGCTATTTTCTAGGAGTCTGGGATTGTCTTTTGCAATCACAACATCTTGCTTCACAGGTAAATATAGGAATAAAGATTTATAATATCAAAGAATAGAAGATGTGTTAGGAATGCAATAGCTGATACATTTCGTTCTCTGTTCTTTACCATTTGGCAAGCTGTTTCTTCAATAGGGCATTAGACATAAGAAAAGGCCCAGGGCCATTTTCCTGACAAGAAAGACTCAGGACATTTAAAATTCTACTGAGTTCTTACGTATAAGGTTATGCTAAGCATTAGAGAGAAACCTCTTGTGCTACTATAAATTTGCTTTATTTACTTTTTATTGTCCCTGCACTTATGTTCAATCTGCCTGAAATAATTTTCTTGCTAAAAACTGAAACCATCTGCATCCAGTAACGTGTAACCATGACTGAAAATTTGACAGATGTAAACATCTTAACTCTTCAGTCTAGAAAAAAATTTCCAGAAAGATAAAGTTATATTTTACTCTTTATAGTTTGATTCAGGACATTCCTGAAACCCAGTTCATTTGTACAATATGTTAATAATTTTAGCAAACTTTTTAAGATAGTAGGTTGCCCATTGGAGAAAAATCTCACTCATCAGACAACTATTCACTTATCAATTTGCTTCAAGACTCTATCACTTTGCTGTGTCCTCCAATCTTAAACTATTAAATTAGAAACTTTGCTTAATCACAATTAGATTCTTGCATTTTAAGATGTGTCTTAAACTAGTTGAGCCTATACCTGAGCCCATATATATAATATTTTATATATATGTATAAAATTTCCATCCTTATCTTGCCCTTCTAAACAATTCTCATTCTAAATCTCTCCTTTACTTTAGTAGGTAATAAACCTGACTTTGACCAAGTTATTCTGGTGAGATATTTTTGATGATTCAGCATTTATCAGCTCACATATCTCTATAATTTTTTTCTTCATTTCAATTAGATCTATGCCAAATGACTACTTTTTTATCTAAAATTGCTGTCCTGTTCACTCATAATTCTAGTAGTCTATATTTTTTATAAAGCACCTATCACCACCATAGGGTGCATAACAATTATAGATATATAGTTGTTGACCATATTTATTGTCTAAAATAAATGAGTTCCATGAGATCAGGGAATTTTACTTTTGGTCATTGCTCTATGTCCAGCAACTAAATTAGTAACTGACATGTATTCTATAGCTAATATATATATTTGTTGAATAACTTTCATCTAATTAATAAATTTTCATGTGTATTAGTTCAATTGCCACTTTATCTACTGAATTTTTCCTCTATATGGGAATATTTATAATACCCTACAAATTTTGTTTTGAAAAATTCAGACACCTGTGACCATTGTGCTTCAAATTATTATCTTTGAAAAAGACATTTCAGAAACTGTCAAATTTTTCATATGCTATAAATTTTATTATAAGTTGTATTTTTTAGTTAGTTAACTCTATGGGAAAACATCCAGTAGTTCTTCAAATTATCTAACAACTGGAATGTGTAAAGTATGATACTAGACATTGTCACTAAAACTAAATATAAAAAAATAAACTTGACTTTAAAATTTCCCATAAAAACAATTTTTAGAGCAGGGCTACGAATCTGATTTTTATTTAGAGAAATGAAGATAAGAATTCTAGAACACTAAAATCAAAATATTTTTTTTATAGTAGCAAGATATTTGACCTAAATTATCAATATTATTGACTTTATTCAGAGTTTTGCTTTTCTTCTCTAGACAGTTTGGAAATGCATCTCATGTTATATAAAGAGATTTTATATGAAATTTATTTATCGACTAAATCAGTGGACACTATACTGCAGAATACATAAACGGCAAGAAATGTAGATATTTTTCGTATCATGTATATAATTAGTATATACAAATTTACTTAAATAAATAATCAAAATTAAATATATATTTTGTTATTTTTCTCATGAACTCCTGTCTACAATCATAAAACTCACCTAATAATCAATCAACCATGCTCTTATTAAAAATGTTTAAAGGCTGTGTACACCTACGAAATGTATCATTTTTTTAATATAAAGAAAAATTAATGTACGAATGTGTACACATTGCAAAGACATACATTTTACAGGTATAATTCAATGCATTATTTTTTCCATATTCACATCCTCTCAAATCCACAGTTTTAAAGAAGGTTTAAAAAAATAGGCTATGAATTCCATCAGATAAAGAATGTATGTCTAGATTTTTTTTTAACTTAAAACAAGTAGGTACAACTTAAAACTTACCTAAGAACAGAGGTACAAAGTATATTCATGACAGGATGGTAAAAGTCCACTAAATTATCTTTACCTTCCCATAGGTCTTTTGAATTATCTTACCCCTGATCATAATGCTTGTAATAAATAGTCTCATAACAACAAAGAACCTCAAACTGATCAGATTCTTCAGTTAAAAAAGAAAGAGAAAATATGGAGAATGTGAGATTTTGATAAAGCTGAGCTAAAAATTTAGAGTTAATGATTGTGTATAAATTATTAATCATCAGTAGAGTCAAGTCTGTAGAGAGAAGATAGAACAGATTTAAGAGGTTATTTAATTAAAAAGAGAGACATAAGGACAAAGAAAGGAAGAAAAGATTCCCTGCCAACTTTTCATATCCACCCTCAATATTCCCATGACACCCCGATGGTCTTGATGCTGCTGAGTTTGCAGCATCCCTAATAGAACTCAGTCCATTAAGGTAGCTTGAATAAGTTTTGTTCTTTGAAGCTGGAAGTTATGAGAATAAGATACTTACCAAAGGTCTTCTGAAGTTTAATTTTCACATACTTTGGAGACCTAGAAATCACTTTTGTAGCAACTACAGTGAAACATTTGAGTGTTTGTTGAGAAAATATCAGTTCATCAGTGGATAAAAAAAATATATATAAAATAGTTTAGGAAAGCTGATGGAAAAATAAATAAATATGCCAAATATTGCTGTTACTGCCTTCACATTTTTATTGTATTTTCATTTTATTGCACAATTTATGCTAACTGAAGTCAATCTCAGACATTAATTTAAAGTAAGAACTATAATTTTTAATGGTTTTAAGAGTGTTAGCTGGGTTGTAACATGGCAAATTTTACTCCAGGATTTATTCTTACCTCCCTTCTTAGAGTTGACTCAGGAACATCTAGTTAGAAAACATTTTTTTTTTTTTTTGAAGCTAAGGATGGATCTCAGTCTAAGTTCTAATCAGCAAGAAGAGATCTGAATGAATGCAAATTCTAGATGAAAAACTTGTACAGGAGAATTTTTTTTTCCTTTATTCAGAATAAGAAAGTGATACCAGTGAGCCAGCTTCAAGCATGTGGATGAGGACAATAAGTAGAGGACCATGGGTGTGACATTACAGAAGGAACCTGAACACCTGAATGACCTATTTTCAACCTCTCACCTCTGAACCACTACAGAAAGAAAAATAAGCTTCATCTTCCTTGTGCCAGTATATTTTGGGCTATTTCTGTTAAAAATCAGGCAATTTAGTTATTTTCTCCTTTGCTTCAATTATTTTCTCACTAAATTGTTTTTATACCACCAATATCTTTCTCTGTTTGGACAGTCCTAATCTCCTGCCTAGAGAAATACAATATGAAAATCACATGCCATCTAGAGTTTAAGGATACACTTGGTTGAATTAGATAAGTATACAATAAATAAATAAGAATTTATAATGTTATGTAAAAGAAAACAAATTAGTAATAATATAATTTATTCAAACTTTACAATAATAGCAATAATTGAAAATATTGATTCAGTACTTATCTAATTCTCATAACAAACCTGAGGGAATTTGCTAATACTAATTATGTTCTCTGGATGAAAGAACTGAAAAAAAAGAGGTAAGTGGTAGAACCAGGATACAAATCTAGTTGCCTGATTTCAGATGCCATGTTCTTTAACAATACCTTCTGTTTCTTTTTACTTAGCCAGGCTGATTCTCACCATGCCAGTCTCTCTACCTTGTGAATCAGGCTCAAGAAATCTAGTAACATGGTCAAGATCATACAACATATCGATCATATTGTCAGTATTCTCAAATCATTGCTGCTTTTTTTATATCCCAGTCTTCCATGGGATCTGAATTGAGAAATTAAAAACAGTGTAACTAGATTCCTAGAAGAAGAAAAATATCTCAAACAAGTGATCATGCAAGGTTTGACGACAAAGAAAAATGTTTATACAAATGCCTAGAATGGTCATCTAAGACTTACTTACTTTTTATCTTTTTCAAACATTAAATCTCCATGTATGATTAATTTTAGTACTCACTTTATATGAAGATTCACAAAAGTTGCTATACGGACAGTTGAGTCAGACTTTGTCCTGAATTTGTTCATTCTCTTATTCCTTCTGCTTCATACTTTCATATTTTCATCTTTAAAGTGGGGATAATAATATTATGTTGACATTGATACTCTCTTCAGATTATAAAATATTCCAAATATAAAATATAATATATGTGTATATTAATACACACAAAAGAAGAATCTCATATATATGTATAATATTATTATATATCATATATTAGTGTATTATATATATAACTCATCAGTCTATTTCTGCATTTAACATAGAATTTCACATTTTATTAGTAAAGACTCTACCCCTTCCTCTCAAATATGGCTTAGAAAAATTATATATGTATATACAAATACAAATACACTTGGCCCTGCGTGAATGAGGCCAAGCATAGCATTATTATGGAGGTTTAGGGATTTTATAAAATTAAAATAACAAAATCAAAATTTATAAAACCGAAACTAGTAGAAAATTTTGTTGACCAGTATATATTAATATTCCATGGATATCTAGGAAGGGAACCCAAGTATATTAAGAGGGCTTGTTTTCGTTCTATAACTTATCATCTTACTACTTCAGATTAATTATAAACAGGAGCTTAAATCAGGGAAAGACCTTTTAATTATTACTTAAATAAAATAGCAATTTATTTAATTTTTTTCCAAACATGTTGACTTCAAATCATAATTAAAATTTAGTAAGATTTTCTTTAATCTTTATAAGCTTAACTTATACTATAATTAGAAAGTTATAGGACAATACAATGTTGTACAAAAGAGAAATACTAATAATCTTACTTGAAAGGGCATTTACACATTTTGTGTTTATAATTGCCTTGCATTATTATTATTATTTCCAAGAAAACAAAATTTTAAATGAATAGATTAAAATATATAACATTTTCTCCAGAGTGATCTAGAAAATCCAAGTAATATGTCTTAACTTAGAATAAAATATTTAATTAATGGCTATAATAAGTGATAGCATAGCAAAATAAAAATCTCATTATTAAAATATGGTCTTATGAGATGTGTCTGCTGAGTCTTATCTTTCAGGAGAGACAATGCAGCCAGCTATTGTCACACAATTTAATCATCAATTCTGCATTTGACTGATGTACACTCTGGTGGACTGCTGTAAATGATTAATATATATTTAACTCATGATATGGTAAAATTTTGATAATAAAATTTTGCCTCATAATAGAGTTTATGTACATTTTAAAAATTAAATTAAGATGACTGCACTGAATTTAGCAATAGTCAAGCATTTTCTGAAAAAGAAAAATGGTATGGATAAAAGCTAGCACACCATCCATGAATAATTAGGCCAGGATAGTTCATAAGTTCACAATTGCTTGTGACCATCCATAAAATACAGTTATTTCACACACTAAATAGAAACATTTTATAATTCTGAATAAATTTATACACTACTGTCACAATTCATATTATAAGATGCTTAAAACAATGTATGGAATAAACCAAGATATAAATAAGTAAATATATATATATTTATTTACTCAGGTGTTTGCTTTTTATTTTATTCAAAACTCAAAATAAAATATGTCATACTATTCAAACATGTTATTTAAAATTCAAGTAGGAGAAGCATTAGGAAAGCACACAATTATATGAGAAAAAGAAAATCATAGAAAGTAGAAGAGAAAAATTTATGTGTAAATCATGATTAAGATTTATCTAAAAACTTAGAAAGAATATTCATTTAATGAGACATAATCAAACTAGAATATTGAACTACAGTAATTACAAAAGCTAAAAGGAAAAAAATTAAGTCTATTAGATTCCTTGCGATGTCATTTTTCCTACAATTTTATGCTCCAATTTAAAAACAAAAACTCCTTTAAGAAGTAGAATGTCTGTAGTTCACTACATGATGCAGGTTAAATAGAAATAAAATAGAAGCATTCTAGTCAAATCCACTATGTTGCAATTTTAAGAAGGCTAAACTTTTAAGAAGGCTATATTAAAAAAAAAAGAATGTTTGGAAAAATGAATGTCATTTTTACAGATTTTTATCTGAGCTCTCAATTTATTTTACATTTGCAGAAAATAGAATTAAAAATGCCTGTAAATTTTCATTAGAATCAACTGAAAAAATGCTTTGCTCAGCCTCCTTTTTCTCTTTCTCTATTATATATACACATACACACAGATACATTTATATACATTTACATACATACACATACAAAGCAAGGCATAGGTATTCCTTCTTCATAATATGTGTATATTCCCTCATGTGTGTTAGAAATTCTATATGTTACCTCATTTAATCTTTAAACAACCATTTAATCTGAATAAAATCATTATCCTCTTATACAAAAAAGAATAGACCTCAAGTAAGCCATGTAACTTACTTAAAGTCACACAACTTGCAAATATCAAAGTCTGAATTGGACCCCAGTTCAGATACACATGCACACACACACACACACCCCACACACACATTCTACAAGGCTCTATTATGAAAGAGTTCACAAAAAAATTCCACTAGAACTAGCATGGTATAATGGAAAATGCATGAGTTTTAGAGAGAGAATATTCCTAGTTTTGGTTCCTGGCTACAGTTTTTCACATTGGTGTTCTTTGGAGTTAGCGAGTTACCATCTATGGGACATATTATTTTAACTGAAAAATGGAAGTAAAAAACACTTAATTGCATGATTATTAGAAATAAAATATGCACATACCAATTGCTTATCATTTGATATTATTCTAATAAACAGCTGATGTCATTATTTGTAATATTATGTAATTATTATCTATGACCAGGACATGTATACTATCTACTAAATTATAAAAATTAACACACTTTCACACACACACATACAAACACATCTTTTCTTAAACAAAATTAATCACTTCAAATTATGTGCTAATTTTGTATAACAATTTGAATATTAATTTTTATCAAAAGTCTAGTAAATTCTTTCCAATTATCTATTGGACACGCCTTTTTCTAAAAGGGTTTTATTTTTAATGGGAAGATGTATAATTTGTTTAACTTTGGCCTTTATAATAAAATTATAACAAAACAATCGCTTGGAAAAACAATTGACACTATAAATTGATTTAAAATTTCTCCTTCTTTTTGTACAATTAAACTCATCTTCCACACTATTTTGTAATAAAGAATAGGACTGCGAAGAGATAAAAGAAATGTTTCAGGTTAAGTAGCTCATTTAATATTGACAGCAACATCAAGATTTCCAAGAATATCAGGCTAAATTCTACCCAATAAAATAAATAAGAGCAGAACATTCATTATAAATGCTTGCATAAATAAATATATACTCTCCATAGCTGCAACATTCATTTTGATTTAAATTTGTGAAATGTTTCTTAAGATGTTTATTTCTAATGTAAAGAGACACAGAATTTCTGATCAAAAAGTTTAAATTCTCCCTATGTCATCTGATACAATTTTAAAGATGTAGAAGGCAAAGCTTAATTCAGAAAACTTGTTATTATAAGAACAGTTACAACTGTGCTATGTCCAGTTATCTTTGCAGATTGTAGTTAGAAAGAAATATAATTATGTAAATTAAATGAAAATTAGAAAATTGAAGACTGAAATTCTCCATCTAAGACAAAGACATAGAGTTCAAATCAGTTGCCAATCTTTATGTTTTCATGAAACTTCAGAATATCTAGCTGATTTCATTTTTCCATATAAATAAAAGTGGTCTCTATTCATGTAGGAGTTTTATGAGTACTTTCTATAATCAGATATAATATTTTTAATTTTTTCTTCAAAAAGACATTATAACAATTATAGGGATAGTGTATATATGAATTGAATATTTTAGCTAACTACGAATCTGTGCATCAAATGAATATGTTAATTTTGCATTTAATTAGTATAGGCCATGTATAATTAGATGTAAATATTTATTCTAAAAATCAAAACATAGTAATCTTTATAAACCTCTTTTAGCTTCCTTTTATAAAAGTCACTTTTTATTCTTTGACAAAAGAGTAGATGAAAAAAATGACTCTCCTGTGAACACTTTCTAGATTTTCCTGTGAGACATAAAATCTAATTATGCTGAGTTTGCCTACTGACAGAGCTGGTCTGTGTGCTATCATCATGATTCCATGTCTGTAAAACGCCAGTCCCATAACATGATTTGCCTCACTAATGTTTGTCTATTTCTGTTAATTTGTGATAAACGTGAGGGTGATGGTGTGTTTCAGGGTGAATTCATTATGACAACGTCTGGTAGTAACTTGTAAAAATTTAAAACATGAGTTTATATAAATTCTCATTTAATGAATTTATGACATTTTTAACATCTGTTGCAACTATTTTATTTTGCACTCACAAAGTTGTCATATTACCAGGGAATCATTTCTCTTTTATTTTTTAATTTTTTTATTATTATATTCCTTTGTTTGTCCTAAATATTGCTTAATGTTACCTTATTATAGATGCTTTAACTTTGCAAAAATGGAGTAAAATGGAAAAGAAAGGAAATGGAGAAATAAGCATTTGAATTTTTTATTTACCAACAACACTACTTTAAAAATCTGCCAAAAAAGATGCAAAATATATCTAAGTAAGAAGATACAGATTATTTTTTTCAAAAATAATTTGTTTTTTTTATTTACATCATAACTTTGTGTATTTTAAGTGATATTTTTAAAGGGTTGAACTCTCTTTCTGAAAGAGAAATAAATAGTATTGTTTATTAACTTTAACAGAAGTGATTTTCAAAATAAAGAAAATTATTTGATAGCATTCTATGTATAAAATAACTTAATATTTCACACTGAACAAAACCCTCATGAGAACAGATTTTTCTGGCCTCATCACTGATGAATCCTCCACGTCATTAGAATTGCCTGGAATGTATTGAATAGGTAATCGAGAAATATACCTGCAGTAAATTGTGAAGTGGATACATAAAGTAACCACGTAAATAGCAGTTTGTGTTCAGATTTTATGATGCAATACTCTCCCCTCCCCGCCGCCCCCCCCCCACACTAGTCATTAGTCTGACTGTCTCTTTTACACTGGATGGCATGTTAAAGGGCATTCTCAAGCTTCGGGCATCTAAACAAAGTGCTAATGAGCAGTCCTGGGACTATTCGAATGAAGAATATATAATCTTGAGAATATTTGGGGGAGCTGAGAATTTAAATTCAAACTGTGATTTAAAAAAAAATAAACTTACTCTGTAAAGTTGTATAAGAATTGGACGAACACATGAAAGATATAGAGATTACACATCATGAAAGAATATTCTAGACTGTGAAGCTGTAAGAAAACTGACTATATTTCATCTGCTCTTCTCGGTCAGGACAGCAATGTATCTTCTTGTGAGCAACAATGTCATTGTTTGCGTAAATGAACCAGTTTGTAGCACAGGCCCCCTAATATGTTGGGCTTTGAACTTAGTAAATTGGAACATGCCTGTGGTCTTATGCTTTGCTATTCATGAAAGGTTTTCATTCTTATTGGAGGAAGAAGAATTTGAAAGTATAGAATAATGCCCCAAAACATCACCCTGAAATTCTAAAAATAAATATTTTAATCAATTACTATAAACACTGAGGGGCTAATTCTAGATTACCAAAATGCCCTTTAGGCTTTTTTCATAAGATGGCATATGAATGATGAATCGTCCATTTTTAAAGGCCAATGGTGAAATACGAAATTGCTTAGGAAACATGTTTCTAGGGTCTATTTAAAAATGGTATATGGATTATTCCTCAAGATTTTACTTTTCTCAGTAAAAAATGAAATCTCCATTGATTTTAAAAGGAGATCAATGTTCCAGGGGCAAGAGTACTGGAGTAGATATGATAGGTTGCATTTACTCACAACTTTTTCAACTGTTCCTTATATCCTTTGTGAAGTTTTTGAAAAAATCTGTCATATTCAATACTATATTTGTTAATTTGAATAATATATTTCCCACACAATAAAAACAGATTTTAAATGTAAAAAAGCTTTGTTTAATAGTTACAATAATTTTAAGTTAATATTTTATTTTCTTTCTTTGCAATTCCATTTTTGAATGTATTAGAATGTTTTTACTTAAAATGTTCTTGATATATTTCATATACATTAAAATAGATATAAATACTTTTTTAAAAAATTATATTTTATACACTGGGATTGCTAGATACTTCTGTGATAGGAGCAACATTTAACATTCTTTGCTCTTATTTAGCAAGTTTTATTTTTGTCTTGCTTTTCTCTAGCTCTAAGAGGCAACATAGCATAGGTAATGGGTACAAACTCTGGAATCAAGACTGTTGTGTGAAGTTTCTTCACTTCACAGATAATGAGTAATGTGACCCTGGGCAAGTTACCTTCCATCTTTGTCTTTTATATCTGTAACTACTCTGTTTTTTGTACCTTAATTTCCTCTTCAGTAAAATAGGAATAATAATGGAATAAATAATATGGTTATCTTAGGAATTCAATACTTAAATATTTGGGAATCACTTTGAAAAATGGCTGGTACACAGAGAACATTCATTTAATGTCAGATAATCAAAAGGAAAGCTCGTTCACCCAATTTTTTCCTCTTTCACCAAAGTGTGCATACCATTCTATATATTATCACATTAGGCATATCTCTAAATTACAGTGATGCTACAAAGTTTGCAACTCTTTATTTTTCTTTTTGACCTTTAGATTCATCTCCAAATAGTGTAGTTCAAGACCATCCCTCTCGCTGTCTTCACTTGAACAGCAACTATTGAAAGAAAAAATAAAATTCTAGTCATTCTCTAAAGTAACTAGGATTCAGAGTATATCAAATACAGAACTCACATCCAATTTGTCTATGGATGCAATGACAGACAATAGAGAAAATAACACGCCTCTGAGGTTTTGTCTATAACTGCTTTAAAAGCTTCAATTTCAAAGGAGGTGTCATTATTTATCTTTTATCATGGGCAGCTTTAGAGTTGAATTTAAATTACTTAAATGCCTTTCGATAAATATAGATGTCTTCCCTTTGTTTCTTGGCCTACTCTGATTCGGATATCAAAATGTTCTATTACACTGAAAGTGATTGGCTTGATGCAGACAAATACTATAATAAACGAAGAGCTTGCTTAGACTCCTCAGGCTCCATTCACAAAACAGAGTTTTAAATACGATTTTCCTTTGAGGATATTTTTGTTATTATAAAAGTTTAGATATTTTTAGGGTAGATATCTTTTACATGTAGGATATTAAAGGCTTGTAGAAAAATTATTTTCTAAGTGTCAAATTTTTCAAAGTATAAAACTTCTAAATATTAAATTTTTAGCCCTTTGCCATATAATTATTCCTAAAGGGATATAAAGGGCTACACACACACACACACACACACACATACACACACATACACATATTTTCATCTATAGGTAGGTGTGGTTTCTTAATCTCTACCTTATTTCTAGATTTTTCTCTATGTCTTTGTAGTTGTTTAAATATGATATGCTGTGGAATGGATTTTTTTTTTTTTTTGACACATACTGCATGATGTTCTCTGATCTTCCAAGATCAGTATTTTGTTATTTATAATTAATTTTGGAATGTTCTCAGCCGTTATTACTTCAAATATTTCTTCTGTTCTCTCTTTTCTATCCTTCTGGTGTTCCAATTACACATACGTTACACATTTTGTGATTGCCTCACACTTCTTGAATTTTATGTTCTTTTTTTTCCCTTTCCTTTGCCTCTTTGCATTTCAGTTTGTGAAGTTTCGGTTGATCTATATTCAAGCTCACTCATGCTTTACTTAACTGTGTCCAGTCTACTGATAAATTCATCATAGAGATTCTTTATTTCTGTTATAGTGTTTTTGATTTCTAGCATTTCCTTTTTCTTTTTTAGAGTTTATGTCTTTCTGCTTATACACTCCATCTGCTCTTAAATATTTTCTACTTTTTTTCTATTAGAACCCTTACCATATAAATCGTAGTATTTTTAAATTTCTTATTTCACATTTCCGATGTCTGTTATATCTGAGTCTGGGTCATATGAAAACTCCTTTGTAAATATAAAAATGTTAAAACAATGTGTATGATTTACTCCTGTTAATTTGTTTTATGTCAGTTTAATTATTTAGCCAACCATACAACCTAAGGGTGTAAAAGGAAAGTTTTTTTACATAGGTTTCAGGAATTCGAACACCTTTTATGTCCTTATTTTGCCTTTGGTGTTCCTCAAGCACTCATCCTTAGAGAGAATCTGCATCTTTTAGCTCTTTCAGCTGCAATCTAGTTATAATGGTACCCCATTTGTTTGGCTGTAAAGTGGGAGGAAAGAAACATGTTCTATAATTTTATTATTTTTTTTAATTTTTATTTTTCAGAGTTGACATTTAATATTATTTTATATTAGTTTCAGGTGTACAACATAGTGTTCAGACATTTATATAATTTATGAAACGATCTCCCAATTAATCTAGTACCCACCTGGCACTATACATAGTTATTATAATATTATTGACTATGTTCCCTATGCTATACTTTACATCCCATGACTTTTTTGTAAATACCTATTTGTACTTCTTAATCCCTTCACCTTTTTCACCCAGCCCTCCAATCCCCCTCAATTTTATTAAATCTTAATGTTTAGAACCTTCAAATGTGTTTTTCTGATGGTGTGTTTCTTTTCCTCCTTAGGTGAAGACAGAAGGCTGCAGAAGGCTGCAGTTGGAATAAAGTTCCAATAAGGTCTTTTTCATTGACTGTAGGTCTTTCTTATGGACTACATTCCGAATGTATTTCACAATAATTATTCTTCTTTTTCCCCTGCCAGAGATAAGAGCTGTCTTTTTTGAATCTTCAACGTGAGAACCTGGAGATTTTTGAGTTTTGAGTTCTCCCAAGATTGTAGCCCTCTGCAGTTTCTCTCATACTAGTCTTATCTCATTCTTCAGCAATTTGTGAAAATTACCAGTTAAGTATTCTTACTAGTTTATGTATCTAGCAGCACTGCTCCAAGTAAGTAGATCTCCATTTAGTCTCCGGGTTTATTTTTCTTTACAGGTGGCAGTTTGTCCTCTACTATCAATTCTCTGAAAGTCATTGATTTTTAGTGTGTTTAGTTTTTTGCTTAAGGTCAGGAATTTTGACTTCCTAGCTCTTTATATGCCAGAGCTAAAACAGAAAGCTGATTTTGTTTATGTTCGGTAGAAACAAAAATAATCACTATGCTCAAATACACTGAGAAGCATTTTACACAATTAAAAACGTTAAAAAAATTAATCCTTATTCACTAATTTACAAATATTCTCTAGTATATAATATGTTCAAAATGTGCTATATGTTATAAAGTTAAAGAAGGCAAATTCTTTGCTCTGTATTTTATCATATATTTTGTGAAATAAGATTTATTGACAAATAACTACAATGTAATAAATTATATCTTGTGATATATATGTATATATTTCATTCTTCTCAGATTTTATAATAAATAAAATATCACAGAGGTACTGTGAAATGGTCATTCCCTTCTGTGGTGGTACAATATAACATTTACAGGAAAAAATAACATGAAAGAAATATTAATAATTATCTTCATTTATTTTATTGAAACTTGAGTAGTTTAAGTTATAATTAATCAAGCTAATTGAATAATAACTAAAAATAAGCAGAGTGGTCAAATCAGCAATGTAAAAGTTAAATTAAATAGGTCGTTTTTATGTTAATTGGAAAATAACATTGAATTATGTTGATTCTGTAATGTTTTGCAAAATGGCATAAATTATATACTTTGTCCTTTTTTCACACATTTTCAGATTAAAACTTGGTAAAATTTTACACTCAACACTTTTAAAATTTTAACCGGTACCTTGTATCAGCATGAATGACTACCTTTTGCTTCTTACACTTTTCCAAATTGTGTCATAATCCTGAGCCCTATAAATGAAAGAATGTTCTTCCAAGATTTATAAACTCGTGGCTTGCTATTGTTCTTTACAAGCCACTGTGACCTTCTTGGCCCATCACTCATTTAATAAAATAATTTCACTTTTATGGTGGTGCTAAGACTATGTGTTTAGAAAACCAGTGACCTTCTCTCTCATAATAACAATGTTTTTACAAGTCTAACCTTCTTAAAACTAAATTTGGTTGAGAATTTCGCATCTTTTTCTAAATGTAAGAAAGTGAACAATGGCTAGTGCCATCCACAGCTTGAAATTTTGCCAAGTTATATAAAAGCTCAAAATATACTTGTATTTAGTTTTGTGAGTTACATTAAATAAAGTGTCTTTCACTGTCTGTCAAAGGGCACCATCCATAAACACATACTTCACATCATAAGATTATTTATAGTGAGTCTCTCAAAAACAAATGATACTCTCTGAGTATGTTATGAAGAATTGTAATATGAATGTTTGTTCTATAGCACTTTTTCTGAATGTATATATCTGTTTGTTTATCTTGTTCTTCTTACCTGATAACAATATTCCTAGTGTTTGTATAATATTTTTATCTTTAACAATGTTCTTAGTGTTTTTTATAATGCTTTATCTTCTGGGCCAGAATTTTTATCAATATCATATGTGCTTTAAATAGCAAAAGTAATGGTAGTCTATAGAGTTTTTTGCATCCCTCTTAAGTAGTATTTCTTTTAGGTCCTACTCACATACAAATAAAGCAATCTTGAAAAATATACCTGTCAATTATAGACATTATGGCTTACCCTTGTGCATTTTGATTGATGTGTATGAAAGAGCTGTCCTGATAACTACACATCGAACTGGTAGAAGCCTTGCAAAATGTTTATGAATATAAAGAAATAAAATAAATATTATATTTCACATAATATGTTAGGGTTTGCTTAATTATAATTATTAGTAATTTTACTCAAATCTAATGGGAAAAACAGTGTCAGGGACACTTTAAAAGGTATTAAAATTGACTCCTGGAATGCATTATATCATTTTCTTCTTAGTGAAATTAATTTCCTAACTTTTTTTCAGATTCCCTAAGTCAAGATACACTTGTGGGAAAGTGAATATGTACAAGTTATAATTATTTCTTCATAGAGACTCAGCCAGGATTAAAGCTTTGCTTAGACAACATAAACAGAAAATACAGATATGGAAAAATAAGCAGTAGTTATAAATTTGCCTTCTCAAAAAAATAGAATGTGCTGTGACAATAACAAGAACAATAACAATAATAACATACAGTTATTGAGATCCTACACTGGATCAGGCACTGTTCTATTAGGAAATTTCTCAAAACTCTCTTTATTAAATCAATACTGTCATTAGTTCCTTTTCGTAGAGGAAGAAAATGAGGTTCAGAGTTTTCATTAACCTTCCTAAAGTCTGTATAGCGTAGTATTTAGTTTTGTGAGTTACTAAGAACACTAAAAACACTGTTAAATACAGAACAAGATTTTAAACTCCCTTATTCTCCTTTGAGAACTTGAAAGTCATAGACCCTGTCTTATTGTTCATGCGTACTATGTGTGAAATACTGTCATAAAGAATGCATTTGCATTACTTTACATGATTTTTTATAATAAAGCCAATGGGAGAAAAAAATATTTCCCCAGTTATAGAGACAAGAAAACCACAAAGTTGAGGAAGTTTAAATAAATCATACCAGCTACACCCCACTAATGAATGGCATACTGAGGATTTGAATTTGGTTTTCTTTTATCCTGTGGTCTGTGTTCTTAATCCCTGTAGTGATAGTCTTTATAAAATGTGTTCTCTGTTCCTCAAAAACAGTTTTATGTATCAGTGTCCTTTTAGCCTTTTTAGTAGGATAGTACTTACTTTCTAGTAGTATAGTGACCTAATTGCATCTTATTTTCATTTCTCAGCTATCTGTTGAAGCTGTGTGTTTTAAAATTTATATCTACTTCAGTATTTCTTTTATGAGTCATTGTGCACTATTTCCATTTAGTTCTTCTCAATAAGATAATTTATAGTTGCGGTAATACATGCATTAAAAATACTATTATTATTTAAATTATTATTTATAGTAGTATTATTTTTATAATTGTCAATGATATAAAGTAGACAAAATAATATGAATAGGTTTGAACAAGTTCAGATGTTTAAAAAAATTGTACTTTTGAAAACTAAATTGTCCTTTTCTTGATCCTCTGTTACAGTTTCTGGAATAAATGTTAATGGTTAAAGTAATTATTGAGTTCATGGATTTAAGCATGATGGAGTGGCACAAGCTTAGAATAGATTTGTCATATGAGAATGCAATATTTTGGAATATTATTGATTGTAGTTTCCAGAGCAAGAACACTTTATACATCATTTATTATTATAAGCAACAATTTTTATTACCTATGTGTCAAATAAATGGAAAGTTTAATCTAACTGAGAAGTTGTTGACATAAGTGTGCACAATTCCACTAGATTCTATCACAATTTACAGTAAAGATAGCCATCTATGGATGTGAGAATTAGGATAAGTCTGAAAGCAAAAGAATGTGCTGCCAGTAGTACTGCCAGATAGAATTTATATTCCATATCTACTTCATGTAGCTATTGATTATTTGAAAGATATTCTTTCTAATACAGTTCTGGAATCCAGCTTGTCTTCTCATTCCTTTTAAACTAGCTCTGTCTCAGGAGGCAAAATATCTTCTAGGAAAATCAGAGTAACCTGAATACTGAAACTTTTACCATCATACTAGCCTTCTGGGCGCCTTGGCGCTGATGTACTTTAGCAGATTAGAGTATTGGGAATACTAGTTTTACAGGCTGAAGTAGTTTTCTGTACTCTCCGAACAAGGTAGAAAGTAGGCAGCTTTGCAAGTCAAATCTGGAGCGTTACAGAAATGTAGGATCGTAGCCCTTTTTCTCACACACCGACATGCCTCCAAAACATCCTTTAGAAATGTGTCAGTCTTTATGAAAGTGTAGTCCTCATCCAATTCTTTTGGTATAGATATTGAAAATACAGAATTCTAGGGCCAATCTCATATCCACAGAATCAAAAAAATGGGGTTTGATATCTCAGAATATATATTTTAACTAGTATCTTAGATGATGCTTATGTCGACTTAGGTTTGACGACCAATGCCACAGTGGAGTTTAATTCAGACAAACATGAATTAGAGTGGGACTATTAAACTATTAAACTATTAAACACATAAACACACTATTAAATGCATAATTTTTAGATATATTTATTTCTTATGTTCTATTGAGAGAATTGAATTTGAATTTTTTGAAGTAAAAATATATTGTTTTGATATTTAAAAAACTGAAAATTTAGATAATCTAAACGTGGTACTCTCCATCTTAAACATTACCAATCAATTAAAAAAAATACTAACACCATACTACAAACATTATAGCTCTAGGCCAATTTTGTACTATGGGTGAGGTCTGGTCTATTGTATTAGCTTATGAACATTTTCTATTTGTTTTTATTTACTATTATTATTATTATTTTATTCAGTGGTATGGCAAATGAATCACATGAGAATGAAAAGTGTTGTCTAAGGTAAAATAGTGCCACTTTGGGAGAAGGCTCAAAAACCTTTGAATAAAAAACGAGAGGATAATTAAAAGAAGAAAGAACTTTATATTGCATATATAATTCCTCCTCATACAATACAAGCAATTCTATCTTTATCTACAGCATTGCTTCCTAAAGCCCCAAGGAAGACATCTCTGAGCTCATGTGGGTATTGAACCTTATCATTGGCATGCAAAAGTATTAGCCTTTGGCAAAAAAGGAGGAGTGAGAATTAAATCTTGAAAATAGCTTCAATTATAGAAGTAGGATTAATATGTAGTATTTCTCTGAGTTCTCACATGGATTTAAAATCTATTGCTTTTTTTCCCTCCTATAAAATTTTAAAGTGTGTCTTTTACGAAGAAAACAGCATTATCCTTAATTAAAACTCCGGAGAGAGCTTTAGAAGTCTATAGTTCAGATTGTAATGTTTGAATCTTTTCATTTAAGAATTTAAGCTCATCCTGCCAAGTTTCTGATTTTGTTTCAAGATTGGTGATTTGAGGGGCATAGGAATCAATTTAACTTCAAGTGCTTGGATAGCTTTCAATATGGTTTATAATAATACCTCCTTAACCAGCTACATGGAGATTAAGATTTTTGTATGTCAGTAACAATAGCAAGACAGGTTCACTGAAAATTTATGGAACTATTAAAAAAAGATGTCATTAAATAAACATCTCATAAAATTACATTACTTATTATGTAGGCACTGAGTATTTTGAAAGTTACCCAAATTAGAATAATGTTCAATAGATGGAAGAAATATTTTGTTATGAAAGCAAATATAAGTAGTCTATACAGTCAAATGGGCATACAGGATTCAGGAGACAGGTTTTAGTTCTGTATCGCCCATTGACTTGAACAAGCCACTTAATATCTCAACAGACTCAAATTTCTCGTTTCAAAAAAAGTAAGTTTGAATTTTATCTCTCCAAAATATTCTTTAGTCCTATAATTCTGACTTTCTGGTTCCCATTTTCTGCATTAAAATGCTTTAATGCATCGAAATTTCTAACCAACTAATTGGTACCATTGTGATCTTGAAAAAATTATCTACTATCTCTGAACCTCAAACCTCGTTTTCTTTTTTTCTCTTAAGTCTTAAGTTTTATTTAAATAACCTCCAGTGGACAAATTACTACTCTCTCCTGTAATACCAATTAACCAAGACAGGAGAGTGAGCACACGCTACAGCCAGCCTGCCAGCCACTCATGTGAGGGGTGGGATATCTCTCAGTGGGGACCGCCACGTCCTCAGCCCCAGCCAGCAGCTGGGGATGCGTCCACTGTCGAGCGAGGGTTCTTAATGGTTTCATCTACAGACACAATAAGGCACGCGGCCTTAGAGACTGCAGTCACGGCATTGATCTGCGCACCTAAGTGGCTCCCATACAAAGGCTTCGAAGTCGTCAGCAATGTCTTTGTTGTTGATGTCTACCCGGTAAGCACATGCCCCCTTCGCATGCCGAGCCCACAGCTTATTGAGGATGTTTGTGGCATCAAAGCCAACATTGTCACACAGCTGGCGTGGGATAATTTCCAAGGCCTTGTCGTATGCCCCAATCGGCAACTCCTGTTTTCCTGGAATGGTTCTTGAATAATCCTGCAGGTACTTGGAGAGCTCCATCTCAGTGGTCCCACCACCGACCGCCACTGAATCATTCTTGATGGCCCTCCTGACAATCATAATGGCATCATCAGAGATCGCTGTCTTCTCCGTAAACTTCTTGGCGCCACCGCAGAGGATGTTGGTGCAAGTCTTAGCCTTGGGGCAGCCCCTGAAGAAATTGTACCCTTCGCCTCCAATCTGGGTCTCTTCAAAGACCTGGCAGCGGCCCAGCACATCCGCTTTCAGAGCTATCACACAGGTCTGGTTGGGGCCTCTGCGGGCCTTCATTGTCCTCTTCAGATCCTCTTCCGGCACTCGGCCAGCACAGAACATGTCTCTGTCAGTGAAGTACTGGGTGACCACATCACCAATAGAGAGTTTGGACAAGAAGACTTTGGCTCCGGAATGATGGATCTTCTCAAACTTGTCGTAGAGAATGTTCCACTCAGCATCAACGATTACCTGATAATCCTCAACTGTGTGAACTTTGATTTCAGCATTATCATTCTCGGCTTTCAGTTCGAGCTCAACATTTAAAAGGGCAATCTTTGGATTATGGTACTTTTTGGGTTGCATTTCAAATCCAGTGTAAGAAAAAGACTTCTTGAATGCAACACCAGCTACCAGCTGGAACTCCTCTAGGGCTCCAACTTACCTTCTTGATTTTAATCATTTTAAGCTGCAGCAGATCATTGAGAGTTATCACTGCAACCACCATCATTTTAGCAAAGAAAGCTTTCTGCTATGAGATCAGCTTGGAGCTCAGAGCGGTCATAGCACACTTCTCCAGCAACTTCCTTTGCTCTACTTTATCTTCCTTCTTCACAGTCACAGCAATCTCTTTGATCTTGTTAACTATCAATTGGGTGGCAGTGAAGAAATCTCGGAAGATGCAAACCTCCTCCACACGGGGTTTCACTTGTTTCAGAAACACTACTGTCAGCAGAGTTACCGGGGTGGTGTCATAACCAACCTCAGCATCTTGGGATTTGGCAATATCCACTAAAGTCTTTGCTGCAGGATAGACAATGTCAAGGAGTTTCAGAATTGTGTCCCCATCTTTAGAAATTGTGGCTTTGCTTCAGCCATCCACAAGGAGCTTGTCCATGCAACGGGGGACCAGGGTGGTTCTTATAGCCTTGGCAATGACCTGACAGGCACTGATGTTACTTACAAGCTGGGGATGCCTTAAGAACTATCAGTTTGATACATCATGTATGCAAACAAACAAACAAAAAAAGTAAACATAACCCCCTTGGAACCACGTCTCCAGAGTCTCCTTGCCATTGGGGCGTCAAATCCAAGGAGTGTAACTTGAAGTTCAAACTGTAATTTTAACATACTTTGAGTTATTTATTGTTTGTCTTAAACTCTGAAAGTAACCAGTTGTGTGTGTGTGTGTGTGTGTGTGTGTGTGTGTGTGAGAGAGAGAGAGAGAGAGAGAGAGAGAGCGAGAGAGCGCGCGAGGGGCATGAGTGTGGTGTTTCAATCTTACCTACCAGGAATGCAAGATAAAGCAGGAAGTCAGAAGCATATTAGTGGTAATGACACAAAAAGATGACTCTCAGTACCTTCATTAAGAAAAGTAAAGTCATTCCACATAGAATTACTACTCTAGGGAACTTTAAATTCATGAACAGTCTTAGTGAAGAGCTTCCTAAACTTTCATATGCCTTGCTTGGGTAAGTCTCTACTGCTCTTTTATCATCTTAATGGTATATACTCATCACAGCTCAAAGGTCTTTTCTCACATCCATAGCATAATATTTCCTGTGTTTTCTGTTCTACTTATTCTAAGTCCTGTCCAAGAACCTTGCCCACAGGTACACAATTCACCAGCTATTTTTCAGCCCCTGACTGATAGGATAGTGCTAAAGCCTTCAACAAGTCCCTGTCACTGATTTTCTCTCTCTTCCCAGAATTGCCTTTAATTTCTTTTAAAACCAGGTATCTTTAAGGACATCTGAACAACAACAACAACAACAACAACAACAACAACAACAAAATTCAACCTGTAATTTCACCAGGTCATTTTTCTAACTTTTATTTAGCTAACTCACATTTGCCATATACTTCTGTTTTTCTCTCTGGAACATGCAGTCTCAAACTGGATATTCTTTGGAAGGGAGAAAAAATAATTTCGAATTCAGCATGATCTTTATAATATCCTTCTATCTTTCTGGTGATATTTTAAGAAACATATCAGCTTGTACAACATCCTGTTTTAGTCCATCGAAGTATAAGTGCAAGTTCAGGAAGCTATGGTGGAACTGCTTCCACAGGCAGCTAAGTCCTTGGTCCAAATTCCGCCATCACAACTCAGTTTTAATGCTAATAAAGCCATAATTTTCTGGCTTCTGTTACTTATTCTATTAAAAGCTCAATCCTTTACTTGTATTTTTAGAAAACTGTAAAACGAAGCTCTTAAAACTCTAATTCTCTCTTCATCTCTCCCATTACATGTATTTCTGATGTTCTAATACCTTAATTTCCAACATTTTAAAGGAAAAACAACAATTATTTCCTCTCATGCTACCCATTAAAAAATAAAAATGATCTAAAATTTTTAATTTTAATACCGCAGCCACACTCAACCACCTAGATGCAGTGAAGGTCTGGAAGCAATATGCCCTGTAGTGCACAGAACCTAGGAAAGGTATTTTTCTTCACATCTCACCAATTCACTCTAGAGAATCAGCATAGGTGTTGAACTCTCTTAATCTCCTTATCTCATTTTAACTTGAGAGTGGAAGGCAACACAGGAGAAGTCTTTAAACTCATAAATTAATAATTTTCTCTTCTTAGATATACTTTTTAATTACTTTGATAGCATAGTTATTATCACAATTAAGGCAATAATTATTGGAAGATGGCAAAGTAGAGAAGCAACTTGCTTTTGGGAAAAAAATAATAATAAGATTAAGATATACATGACCAAAAGATGAAGTGTATTAAAATAAATTTTCCATTTTACTCATTAGTTTTTAACTTCATTTCGTGAGAATACTAGCTCAAAAAGCCAATTATAAAATTATGAGTAGGAAGAGCTAATTCATTTTTACCATGTCTCCATTATTATCAAGTATGCTATTCACATGTCTACTTAAACTATTTGAGGGTCTATGAACTATAAGGGCTATAGACATATTGAAGAAAAATTTAACTAAAACACATATAAAGTCATAAAACTTACCTTCAAAATTTTTATTATGGTGTAGAAAAAAAGAGAAAATTGTACATGCAAATTAATGTAAGCTAAAGAGGAAGTGATGAATAGGGCTATAGCATGTGGAACTAGGCATATTTAAGAGTCTAAGTTTTGGCTTTGTTGAATTAGAATAAGGTTTGTCAAACATTTTCTGCAAAAGAATGGATTATAAATACTTCATGTTTTATCAGCCATTCTCATCTCTATTCTTGCAATGCAAAAGCAATCACAGAAAATTAGCATAAACAAATTAGCATGCCTGTATTTCAATAAAACTTTATTATGGACACTGATATTTGAATTTGATATTATTTTCACATTATATAAATTATTAGTATCCTTTTTATTTTTTCCAACCATTTAAAAATGTAAAAACCATGGTAGGCTGAATTTAACCTATGGACTACATAATTTGTCTGTCTCAGGATTAGGAATAGAGGAGGCTGACAATTTCTTCATTCTAAGAAAGCCATCTGTGTATGAAGTAGGAAAACTGATGGAGGACTATGTTTCTGTTTGATGGAATGACAGACAGAGCTCTATATCATATGTAGAGGTTAAAACACATGTCTTTGTGCAACTTAAACATTTTACAATAAGATTTTTTTTCTGTCATGTCCTCCATGCATCGTCTACCCTTTGTTTCCATAACTTTTCCTTTAGTAATGGTTTAAATATCCAAACTCATTAAGCTCTCTCCTTTTATTCCTTTGATCCCATATTTTCTTTGTCTGTACATACATTTAGGCCAAAGTTCAAATATTAGAAAAGAAGCCTAACATTAGCTAGATAAATCTATCTAAATTAAATTTCATAGAAATCAAGCAGATGCTACTTAACAAAGTTTTTAGGGAAGTGTCAGTTTAAAATATTAAATAGTTTGTCTTCAATAATTTTGCACATGTAATTTTCTATTTAGGTTTCATTAATTTTAACTAATGTTTCTCAGGTAGACTAAATGTGTTATTATTGATTTTATTCTCAAGGTAGACTCAAAATAATATATTGTTTTGCTCTTACTAAAGCATACTTCCTCTTCATTTTTTTTCTGGCTTCTCCCTATTTCATACTTGATTTCTTTCTTCACATGGTAGATTAAGCATTTTATTTAAAAAAAAAAAAAAAAAACAGGCAGTCTTTTGAAGTTAATTGAAATCATTCCAAGTACATCTATTCTCAAGGATATTTTACTAGACAGGCAGGCCCCTTCCCAAACAGGAATAGTGGAGTAAAAAATAACAACTGTTGCCTCTGAAGATGTGAGAAAGTTGCAAAGTTGGTTAAAACAATCAAGAGAGATGAATAGTTGAGAATAATCCACATAAGTACATGACAGGTTAGAAATCTAATCAATTTTTAAATAAACATTTTGAAATACAGAATTTGAGATTTCATCAATCTAATCTTAAATGTAGATTACTTAAATCAATAATATTTCTATCTTGAAATATTATGTACCATAAAAGAATTAATGCTACCAAAGAAAAAATATCTTTCCTGACATTACTACTATTTCTGGGAAGGAAATATTAATGTGGCTAGATTTATACATATAAATATTCAATCTTTCTAATATCATGATTAGAATAAATAATAACCTACTATTAAGAAAATTATATGAAGTAAAAATAAATTTGTCAAAAACCAATCTAGAATTCATAGTTAGTAAATATATATTTTTAAAAAATAATACAACACCAAGGGAAGCTGAGAAAATTAAGCACTAAGAAATTCTCAGTACAAGAACTTTTAAAATAATTTCTTCAGATAGAAAAAAAATACTGGAAATAAATGTGGAGGTATCAAAGGAATGAAGAATGATAGAAATGGGAAATGATGCGTGTAAATGTAAAATATATATGTATATTTAATCTTATTTTTAATTATGATTTTCCTTAGAGATTGTTTTAGAAAAAGTAAGCACAGTCTACGGCCATGCTACCCTGAACAAGCCCAATCCTGTCTGATCTCGGAAGTTAAGCAGAGTCGGACCTGGTTAGTACTTGGATGGGAAACCACATAGGAAGACCAGGTGCTGTAGGCATAAAAACAAAAAAATAAGGAATCGTAAGCTGACAAGGTCCTTGCAATCTGTGAGGTCAACTAAGGGTTGCCTCACTTGAAAAAAAAAAAAAGAAAAAGTAAGCACAGGATATAGTTTAAAAACTTCCCTAATATAACTTGAAAATATAAATAATTCTCATAGAGTTTTATAAACCACACAATGAAATATCTGACATCTTTCCTGGCACAATAAATGCTTCATAGATGTTAGCTCTACATCTTTTCCTATTATTTTCACTAACTACAAATATAGGATAGACAGCAATTTCAGTAGATGCAAAATAATAAAATCATGAACAGAAGAAAATACAAATAAATCTTTAAGAGGATTTTTAAAAATTTTATAAAAATGCTAATGATTAGAAATCACTACTGGTGCCTAGGCCATGTGAAATAGTCCTTCAAATATAGAACAGCACTAGGCTAGCAACACTCTAGAGTGTTGAAACAGAAAAATTTAGTGGATATGAACTAGTATACAGAATCTCCAAGTGCACTAGAAAGCTGGATTCAAAAATAATTTATCCTCGTTATTCACAGATTCCAAATTTATTAATTCACCTACTCACTAAAATTTATTTGTAACCTCAGAATCAATACTCACAGTACTTTAGTGATCATCTGTGCACATGCACAAAGCAGCAGAAAAAATGAGTCATCTTATGTGCAAGTAACCAACTGAAGTCCAACAAGGTGACCATAATGAAAACAAGTGTCCTTTCAGCAGTATAATTAGTCCATGGGTTTAAGGGTTTTGTGTTATTATTTTCACATTTTTTGCAGGTTTTTTTTTTCACGTATGATTTTACTGTTTAAAATGACCCCCAAGCACAATGTCACGGTGTTGTCTAGAGCTTGTCTAATGTTTCTAAACACAAGAAGCCTATGATTTGTGTTATGGAGAAAATGTGTGTTAAATCAGCTTTGTTCCAGCATAAGTTGTTGTGTTGTTGGCTCTGAGTTCAAATATATATTAAATAAGTTGTCTTTAAACAGAAACACATAAGAAACAAAGTAACATATTGGTTTGTTGATGAAAATATTGTGACTAGAGGCTTGCAAAAACCTTACCCCATATTTTTCCCAGCAACAGTGTTGAATATTCTCCACTTCAGTGTTGGCAATCACGTTTATGGAACATAATAGCTATGAACAAATAATCATATTTCATGAGCATATATGTACAAGAACAAACCTACAGCGATACTGCAGACCTCTCCAAGGAAGCACCAACCGTGACTAGTTCTGGGCATGGATAGGTCAGCTGACACCACTGGTACTATGTCTGGGACATCAGAACATCTGTGAACACTGTTCTCAAGTGCCAAATGCTTTGGACTCCACCACAGGCCAGAATATAGAGTCTGCAGGTCCATGCTTCTGCCTGGAAGCCTCCTCTGGATGTATGTTTTGGGTGGAGCCTAGATCATATGATGAAGTCCTTTCTTCAAAGGAGGCTAAGAAAAGGAGTTTCTGGTGTGTACCATTTTAAACAGGAATTCCCCAAATATAGGAAGAATTTTCCAAAGATGTTTGATAGCAAAACAAAAATAATGAACAAGTTGTCAGAAGACTTACCAGTCAACACTATTTTAATGATGAAGATGATTACAACAATTACTAGCATTTATTTAAAGGTTCTAAGAATGTGTCAGTTACCTTTCTAAATTTTGCATATTTTGTATGATTTAATAGTCATAATACAAATTCTACTTATTATTAATTTTTCTATTTTTCACAAGAGGAGAGTGAGAAAAAATAACTTAAGTTTCTATGCTCACATGGCTAGTAAGTAGTAAAGCTTAAACTTAAACCTAGAAAGTCAGAGAGCTTTTGAGACTTTGGAAAAAACTATTTGAGCAAGTATTACAGCAAGAATAAACAAACAAGCAAATAAATGTACAGTAATGCTTCAGATAAAGGAATGTAAGACTGACTAACCTAGTGGCATTTTTGTTTGTTCAAAAAATTAAAAATATCAAAATAAAAGTGGAAAGAAAAAAGAAAAAAGGAACAGTATTTTTATCGTTATTAAGTATAAACTTTTGTTGAACGGTTCTTAAATATTATCTCATCTGGGAGGACCTTTGAAAAATCTCCAGGCCCAAGACAGACCACATGTTAATCAAATCAGAATCTCTTAGGGTAAGACCTGGGTGTCCATATTTTAGACAAACCAGATGATTCCAACGTGCTCCTCAGTTTCACAACTGCTCCTCTCTGCAGGATATTCCAGGGATCAACATCCTTTCCTTCTTCCCTTCCTTCCTTCCTTCCTGCCTTCTTCCCTTTTTTCCTTCTCTCTTTCTCTCTCTCTCAATCTTTCTTTTGGCATAAAGACAAGTCGAGTCCCAGTAAGTTCATCATGGCCTGAATCAGAAATGAAAAAATAATGCTATAGTGGAAAGGAGAAAAACATGGTAATAGCTGGGAGCCGTTATCCAGATATTTTAGTTGTTTTGTGGTTTTTAGGTTTGTTTTTTGAGTCTCAGCATGTTTGTATACTGCTGGATTGGATTCAGAAAAGAGGGAAGGATATAGAAAAAAAAAATAATACTAGGAGGAAACTTCTTGATTAAAGAGGGAGTATATGCAATTAATTGAAGAAACAAAAAGAGATTAATCTAAATGGGAGAGTTTAACATTGTAATTAACAGAAAGGAAGACTGAGTATATAGCACCAAAGGTATTAAAGTATGTATAATTAGTGGAGGGATATTGAGGTTTTTCTGGTTGATAGTTTCTATTCTCTCAGTGAAATATGATGCAGATTTTCAATTTATCATTTATGCATGTTGGACTTTGTTAAATGTACTCTCAAAATAACAGATTTTTTTGTACAGGTAAGATATGATGGCATTATTGGTATAATACCAAGATTTTTTTTCTAATTTATAAAACTTTTTCTTTAGGAAAACTCCAAACATTACAAAAGCAGAGAGAACAGTATTATGAAGCCCTAAGTACTTATCATTTAACTTCAACCTTTATAAACTCATCATCCATCTTGATTCATCTATGCTCTTTATAATATTTTCCTCTCTAGAATAATTTTAAAGCATAATCCATACTTTCTTTTATTTTATTCATACATAATTGGCATTTATCTGTAAGGTCTTGATTTAGTCCACCTAAAATATAATAATAGTAGTTCATTAATAATATAAAATAGTCTTCAAAAGGAGAATATGAAAAAAAGATAGGTAACCCTTGTATATATATACAAAATAAACTTGAATGCTCTCTTCTGTTAATCTGCCTCATGTTAATTTGATAATTAGACCAACCAGAAGAGCTTAGAAAGGCTGAAGTAAAATTGTTATCCTTCCCCTGCAATTTAAATGTGCTTGAATATTTGGTGAATACAGCCTCTGCTTCATTGCTGGGTTTTTTGTTTGTTTGTTTGTTTGTTTGTTTGTTTTTTGTTTCAAGATTTTTCTGGCTACTCTTACTTGCTTGTTCTTCAAACTGATTATTATAATGAGTTTGTCTGACTCAAGCAAAACAAGCAAATAAATAAAAAAAAAATGATATTCTTATTGCTTTTTCCATTAAGTTAACTTTGGAAGGATTAACATTTTTATGATACTGTTTTTTCTCATTCGAGAACAGAATATGCCTGTCATTTGTTTAAGCTATTTTTGTGTCTTTCAGGAGTGTTTTACTATATACCTTATGACATTTTGGACATTTTTATTAAGATTATTGTTAGGCCATCAAGTATCCTTTTACAAATACTTTTCTGATATTGTTAATATCAATGACTCAGACTCCTCTGCGTGTATTTTGTGGCTCATGGAGTTACTGTGTCACTTGGTTTTATTGCATAAATTGGCTGTAATATTTTTTGTTATATTTTTTAATTTTTGTTATGTTATATTTTATAGAATGACTTAGAGATATTCATAAACTATACTGCTGCTGCTGTCATTTAGCCCAGCATGCTCAAAATTTTTGAATCTATATACTTTCTAATATAAAAATCCTTTTACCAAATATGCAAAAAATGTTTAAAAAATTAAGAGATAATTTTCCCAAAGGCGCATCTCATCACAGAAGCTATACAATGTATATAATCCTGCTCTAAGGGGTTACTAATTAAGATTGACAATATAAATAGAATCCGCAAGAAACAAAATAATTGAGTCGGAACCAAAGTTTCCAATTTGTTTTGTCTAACTGTTCCCCCTGATAAGTGATCTTTGGCCCAGTTTCTATTTCGTGTTTCAAAGAAAGCAGATATTTTGTTTCTCAGCCAAAATTTCCACTTATTCCATAATTTCATGTGTAGAAGAGAGATTGTGAATTATCTTCCAACACTGGCCTTCGTGAAATTCAACCACAGACAAGGAATTACTGAACAAACATATGGATTGTTAATATATAACTACCTACATGGAGAAGGTCAAGAATGACTGCTACCTGGAGGAGGGCACGTGGAGGCCACGCCTCTGTCTGTCCACATCGTCTCTCTACTCTCTGTAAGTCTGAACAAGTCTCTGAGAAAATCTAATGCCTACATGGCATTAGGGCAATCCCATAATAAGAGGAAAACATTTCCATTACGGAATCTAGAATTATGTCACATAGGAATGAAATTTTACTGCTAGTAAGGTGATTGTTAATAACAATGGTTTACACAGGTAATATTTTTTATCTCTCATAGAGAAATTAAGAGGAAGTCAGTCTATGACAGCTTCTCTGTCTTTCTGCCAAGCCATTGTTAGTATATAACTTTCCTACTTGAGGTCACCTCACTGTCATAAATGCTTGCTGAAGACCTAAATGTTATTTCTAGGATCAAAGAAACAGGAGTGAGGAGAAAGATAAGGGAAATAAAGGACTCGCTAGCTGAATCAGGGCCTCTTTCAGAAGTGTTCTCATAAGCTTTGATTAATGTCTTCCATTTACATTTTATTCACTCCTAGTGGCAAGAAAAGCTGCAGAATATAGAATTTTTTTTTTTTAGCTGACACATTGCTACATGAAGTAAAATTGGTGCTGAGTTACTAAGGAAGAGGAAGAGAATGGATATTGAGTAGGTAGTTGTTTCTGCCATAGAATTATATTGCATTTACCATCTGTCTTGTTGCCTCTTTTTAAGTCTGAATAGGAAGAACCAATTATAATACTTATAAGTTAAATTTTAAAGAAAGTAGTTTAGCAGTTTTAATTATATCTCTTTTCCCCTTAACTACAGGTATCATTAATATTTAATTGTCTTTAAAAACCCGTAAACAAAACATAACAAAAGCATTTTTCTTTGAATGACTGAAAATTTTTAAAAAGAGCTATGATATTCAATCTTTGCATAAGTAGAAATCTTTTGTTTGTTTGTGTTCCAACATGTTTTAACATTCTACTGCTTTTTGTTTAGAAAATCAATTCAGCAACCAAGTAAAGTTTAACACCCCAGTTAGATCAAGACAAATGTGCCCATCCTCATTAAGTAGGGCACTATTTGCTCTATGCAAAGAAGATATATTACCAGGGCAGAATGATATATATCTATATATATTTCTACAACAGCTTATAACCATACTCCATTAGAAATGATTACCACCACAATGCTGCATTGTCTGAATTAGGTTCATAGTTCTTTAGAGTGCAAGGGCAAGAAATAGACCAGAGGCCAGGACAGCATGACCCAGTCTACTGCTCTGCCTGACCTATGTCAGGAGTAATCTCAATCAAAGTGTAACAGCCACCATGTTAGCCAGGCTACTTCCAAGACTGGTGACTTGTTACAGCTCTGGATCTAAAAATAACAAGCATCCATCAATGTCAGTGAATGAAAAATTGAATTTCATTGAAATTTAAAAGAATTGTGGACTAGACTAATGCCATAGAGTAAAATCTTGTGACTATAATTTGTTCTCACTATTACAGCAAGTTGGCAGCCTTCTGATGAACATTTTACCGAGTTTTCTAATCATAGGAGAGAGGACAGAAGAATAGTTTTCAAAAACATTTACTCGCTTTCATTAGAAATACCTGAATATGCATACAAGAGAGTATTTTAAGAATATATTGGTTTGAAATAATTTGCCACCTGGCAATTGTTCTCTTGGCCTCTTAGATTCAACTAACATCAGAATATTCTTAAATATATTTCTCTTTCATGAAGAAGAGGTTTAATAAATACCTAAATTATAGTCTAGCCAAAAATCATATCAAAGTCATTGATTTATTTGAGGATGAATGCTTTTAACTAATGAACCCATATTTTAATTTTAGGAGATAGCATAGAAGATTTCACAAATGAGTCTTCAATGTGATCCAACTTGATTCACAGCAGTGTTCAGGGAGAATATGGAAGCTCAAAGCTCTACACAATAATTGCTTTGGTATAACTTGGAGATTCACTAACCTGAGATTTTATTAACTAGCTTTTGGAGTAAATATGTATTAACAGAATTAAAACTAATTAGCCCTAATAATAGAGATAATTAATGCAAATTATGCAGTTGAAATTCAAAACAGTTTAAAAATATTTAAAATTTCCTTCTCATAAGAGTTAAGCATAAATTCTTACTTGCAACTATTAATATAGGATAGCAGTTGATTCTTGGAAAGAGGCCTTGAAACAAAGAGATCTCTTTTTACTCCTGAGAATATCTTTCTAAAAGTACTTTATTTGAAAAGAAAGAGAGAAAGAGAGAGAATATTATAAGTAGAGACAATTAGTTTTCCATGAAATGTTTCAGTTATGTTTATCAGTTTTGCGAATTTGTGCATGCATAAAGAGAGAGAATATAAAATATATTTTAATCTGCCAAATGCATTAAAAAATGTTTGAAAACCCTTGCCTTAGAGCTGACACTTATATCATAGCTATGTTCTTAGGGTAAAATAATCAAAAGATAAAGATGACTTGAGAAAGACATGCAAAGAACAAAATAAAAACTAAATGTAAACTAGCTTATCACGAAAGATATTAATTTGTAGAAAATTTGAAAAATAAAAGATAAAAAAATAAATTTGCTGTTCTTTTTTTATAGAAATAAAGGCAAATCTCACTCAGTTATGGCATGCAATGCACACCTATGCAAAATAAAAAAAGATACAGAGGTATACAAAAAATAAAAGCAGCAGGCACAGGAGGCATATTAATACAATAATGGTAATGACATTCTGCTTCTTAAAATTAGAAACTTGGGTGGAGTAATTTTATAGGAGGCTTGGTAAGTAATGACAAAGTGCTCTTTTCTTCCAGGAACAATATTACAATAGACAGAAAAGGTCAATCCAATGAATATTAGAGAAAATACCAAAATGAAGTCAATATCTATGATTGAGACTTCCATTTTCCCCATTCCAAGCTGTTTTATATCTTCGCTATCCACAATCTCATATAAGTGACATTATAATTAGTTATAATGATACCCAGAATATTTAGTTATTAAATCTGTAAATAGTTCACTTATATTGTCATTTTGGTTCTTTAAATTACTTCATATGATTATAATATTTTGAGTTACAAAATATCATTCAGGCTTGTCATATTAAGACTTGAACTTAACCATTCGGGAGCATCTTAAATATCTGGGCTAAAATCTGATGAAGTTTATGTAAGTTTGTTTTTTGTTTTGTTTTGTTTTCCTCACAGGCTAGTTGAACCAAAGAAATATATGTGAACTATTTAGACTTCAAGAGAAAATGATAAATTCATAATAATGTAAGATTAGAAATCAGAAACCGAGTACCAAATTTGTTCTCTGACACAAAATTTGGTCTCTGAGTGAACTTCATTTATTCAATGAATACTCATTAAGCAGCGATGATGTCAGGCACTATTCTAAGAGCCAAGAGTACTGCAATGAATAAAATACATTAAGTCTCTACTATTAGTGACTGAATGGAAGAATACTATATGTATATATATGTTATTAGAGACAGAAATGAAGTGTGAGAGGTCTTACAGATATCTAGGAGGAGATCTAGGCAGAAGAAACTGTATAAATGCTTTGAGGTAGGAAAGCGAAAGGCAAGTAGGAAGAACAGCAAGAAGGGAGGCTAGCTAGTTCAGAGTGAGCAAGGGGGAGAAGATGAGAGTTAGAGAGGCAATCAAGAATCATCATTTGGGACTTGACCATGGTAAGCACTTTAGATTTTGAATTTAATTCCAATTTCCATCTAACTGTTTTAAAAATATCACTCCAGCTACTTGTTTTAGTCAATTCCAGTTTCTATTATAAATGTGACAGACTGGATGGTTTAAACAACATTTATTTCTCACAGTTCTGAAGGCTGGAAGTCTGAGGCGAGGGAGCCAACATGATTAGGTTTGTGCTGAAGATTCTCTTCTTTGTTTACAGATGGTCACCTCCTCACATGGGAGAGTGATCCTGGTTCTCTTCTTTTTATAAGGACATTAATCCTAGTATGAAGGCCCTACCCTTATGACTTCTTTTAAATTAAATTATCTCTTAAAGACCCATTTCCAAATACCATCACACTGGAGATTAAAGTTTCAATTAAGAATTTTGGAGGAACACAAACAGTCAGTTCATAGCACTACTATAAAGAAAATGGATTGTGTAAGGATATGAGAAGCAGACTGGTCTCAATGACAAGGGAAGTTGGAATTATTCTAAGTGTCTAGACTCTAGTCAATAATAGATAATGTTTCAGGCCACAGTTATAGCGACAGAAGTAGTGAGAAGTGGCCAGTTTCTAGACCTATTCAGAAGATCCAGCTGGGTATTTGCTCGTTTATTGGATGTGGGGTATGAGAAAAAACTGATATCAAAAAATATTTAATTAGGTTCTATGACCTTTAATTTCCTCACACATACATGGAGAATTTATAATCTCTAATATAGGATTGTTGTGAAAAGCAAATGTCAAGGTATGAAAATAACTTAGACAATTATTAAATCTTATATGATATCAATATATATCATGTAAAGTAATTATTATATTATAAATAGTAAGTAGCAGCTTAATATGAGCCTTGGCACAAAACTGTTTTAAACTTCTCCAGTGAAAGGCAATCTCAAGTTTCAGAACTTGGTCTTTCTATATTCATATGGAAATTTTCTATCTCAAATACTTTGTGTGCCTCTACAGGCAATACTCCTATAGTTATCTTCTTTATTAGGCAAAAAGTGTTTTAATTCATGCCACGTTAACTTATTTTAAAAGTCATCTAGTTTTAGTTTTCTCTTACCATGATTTGGGCAGCTTACAAGCCATTCATGTGTGCAATTTTCTTTCATACAAAAAGAGTTAATAATTGTTTAAATGTTCCTTTTTAACATTATATGTTTATTCACCCACTTGAATAACTGCCACTTAAATATATCTTTCACATTTACTTTTATGAAATAATACTTACAAAAAATGGAAATGGTTTTTCATCAACAACTGGGAAATAATTTTTTTATAAAATATTTTTTATAGGTAATCAAGAGGGTCACTTATATTTAGTTTTAATAAAAAGTGACTCATAATTATATAATAGCATTTTGTGTTTGAAAATCACCTTTCATCTTTAAAATTTCAAAAACCACAAAATGTAATATAGTAATATAATACATCCACTGGAACTAAATCTTTAAAGAAACCAATGTTCCTGTGATTAAATACTTTACCAAGAACTCTTCAAAAACATATTTTATTTCCGTGGTTCAAAAACTTCAAAACTTCATAATTTTAATATAATATTGTTTATCCACAGGAGGCTAATAAATCATTATTTTTTTTCCTTACAAATATATCTCAAACGGAAGTTCTTATTACTCTGCAAACTAGCTGTAATAAAAACAAACAAAAATAAGACAAATCTTAAATACCTACTACAGGATAAAATCATTATTTCACTAAACAAAGGATTAATGATAAATTATATTTCATTAGTAACCTGAAAAATAACTCCATGTCCTTGCTAGTATAACATTTTAAAACTCAGATTTCAGAGAGCCTACAATGGCAAATGGAACAGAGAAAATTCTAATGGATAAAGCCTGTGAGATTACCATATGTATCATATTTATAATTTTTTGTAGATCGGTGAAAAATTACTTTCTTCTCATTTCTAAATATTCATTTTAGATTAATATAACATTTAAAATAATAATACTATATAATAACTATTATGGCATTAACCAATTAAACCTATAAATAAGCTCCATTGTCTCATAAAGTCTTCCTTGAAGATTCCAACAACAGAGAAGGCTTTTTCAGAATACAGAAGGCCAAAGACATAAAATTTTACATTCTGATCTGTCAAAGCCACTTTGGGATTTAACCTAGGTGAATTTCAGTCTGATGGGGTTTAGCCGTTTAGAGATTTTTTGACTAGGAGTTTTTAACCTGGAGTTCATGAATAGAACTTAGGGGATCTATCAACTCAAATAAGAAATACTAAAAAATAAATGTTTTTTCCTTATTTTAACTAAACTATAATTAATATTATGCATTACATTCGATTTTTATTACAGGTAACAAACCAGAGTATTGTTGGCTGTACATGAAATGTGAGGCTTGCTCACCTCCATCAAAGTTGTTATATATATCTCGAAATACTTTATATATTCATTGCTACTTTAAAATTATAGTAATTTTTAGATCCATTACTAGATATTGTTATTTAATCTTTTAGCAAAGAAAAATGTTGCTATATATCAAGTATATGTTTTAATATTTTGTCAATTGAATTTCAATGTAATTTATATTTATTG
The DNA here is from genome assembly GCF_000325575.1 of Pteropus alecto. Lineage (NCBI taxonomy): Eukaryota > Metazoa > Chordata > Mammalia > Chiroptera > Pteropodidae > Pteropus > Pteropus alecto. The sequence continues at coordinate 24,834,860 of NW_006494614.1, read as the reverse complement.
TAATTTTACATATTTCTTGTATATATTTAAAAAATTTATTCTAAATAAGAATCCACAGACTTCACCAGACTTCCATAGTGGTTCATGGTAAAACCTTAAATTCTGTGATCGTCAGGTCAAGATGATTAAGGGCTGCTATTTAGATCATCTTTATCCTTACTGATTTTCTATCCATATGATACGTCAATTAATGAGAAAGAGGTATAAAAGTTTCCAATAATAATTGGGAATGTGGATACATCTGCTTTCAGTTCTAACATTTTTGCATCATGCATTTGAAATTATGTGTTTATATAGGCATGCACATTTAGGATTGTTACGGCTTCTTAGAAAATTGTCTCCTTTATCATTATGTAATGTTTCCCTTTATCCCTGATTGTCTTTCTTGTTTTTAAGTCAGTTTTATCTTGTTAATATTATTTCTGCTTTCTTTGATTAGTTTTATCATGGTATTTATTTCTCCGTCTCTTTATCTTTTTATTTTTAACCTATACCTTCATATTTAAAGTGAATCTTTATATGTAAAGTATTTTTCTTATAGAACTCATGTAGTTGGATTTTTTTTAAATTCCAATCTGATAATCTCTGTCATTTAACTGATAGGTTTATATCACTTACACTTAATGTGATTATACTGAGATAGTTAGATTGGAATTTTCCATCTTGCTACTTCTTTGTTGGTGTTACTCACTACTTTCGCTTTTAATTTTTTTATTTCTTTTCTTGCCTTTTCTGGCTTTAATGGAGTATCATTTATGATTCTGTTTAAACTCCTCCCTGAATATCTCATTTATACATTTTGGAAAACATTTTTAAGGTTACTCTTGGATTGAAAATATATATTTTGAAATATGTGTATAATTTTCAAATCATATTATTCACATGTAGTGCAGACATCTTTTAACAGAATAATCATAATTCTTCCCTTTCATCCCTTATGATGTTGTTGCCATTCAGTTAACTTTTACATATGCTATAAACATCCAATACATTGTCACAATTATTGCTTTAAGTTAGTTTTAGGGCAATTAAGTATAAATAAATTAAAATTTTATATTTTACTTCACAAATTCCTTTTCTGGCTATATATGTGATCAGAACACACACACACAAACACACACACACACACACACACACAAAGTTTTTGACCTACATAAACTTTCTTCTATTTCAAGAACTTCATTCAGTGTATTTTGTGGAGCTGTTCTATTGGCCATGAAATTCTTCAGTTTTTATTGCCTGAGAAAGATTTTTATCTCTCCTTCACTTTTTAAAAATGGACTTAAAATTTTTAATTTTAGATTTACAGAAAAAATTAGAAGATATTACAAAGAATTTCCATATATCCTATACCAATTCCCCCTTATTATCAACATCTTATAGTAGTATGGTGCAATTCTGTCAGAAGTAAATATTTACAAATATTGATATATTATTACTAAGTAAAGTACATAGTTTATTCAGTTTTTCTTATTTTTTAGCTGTCTTTTTCAGGATCCCATCCAGAATACCACAAAACCTTAATTGTCATATCTTCTTAGGCTTCTTTCGTCTGTGACATTTTTTTAAACTTTCTTTGTTTTTGATGACCTTGACAATTTTAAGGAGTATAAATCAAGTATATTAGAGTATACTCGTTCATTGAAATTTGCTCGAAATTTTTCTCATGATTAGATTGGAATTATAGTATTGGAGAGGATAGCCACTGACATAAGTGTTACTTTCATTACACTGTATCAAGGGTAGGTACTAACAACGTGACTTATGACTGTTGATGTTGACCTTGATTACCTGGCTGAGGTAGTGATTTCCAGATTTCTCCACTGTGAATTTTCTTTTCTTTTCTTATTCATTGAAAGGATATAATTATGTACAGTCAGCATTTAGGATGTGTTGATTTATGCTACCTATTCTTATGAGGATAAATTATCTGCGTAAATTATTTGGCATTCTGATACATGGAAGGTTTATCTCCTCCATCCCATCTCCTCTTTAATATTTATTTAATTATTTATTTTTATCAGTATGGATTCATGAATATTTAATTTATACTTTGGATTATAATCCAATTATACTTTATTTGCTTGCTGATTAGTTCAGCTTCGGCCATTATGAGCTCTTTTAGTTTCTTCTGTGACATACCTCCACCAATGATTATTTTTATTTTTACTTTTTTATCATTGCCTCACTTTCTGACATTATAAGATGTTCCAAACTGCAACATGACTGGAACTATACCCAGTCGTGTTTAAGACAGCATATTTCTATCCCCAGTCTTAGAATCAGTTTTTTCTCCAAGAAGCCAGATCCTCTTTTTAAAGAATGGTATTAAAAACCAAATCTGGGTACTTGGTGTGTTCACCGTTACCAGACAGTTAGTGGTTTTAGGCCCTATCAGTTCACAGTAAAGGAAATATGTGTGTGCATACTGATCCATTAATAAATACATATCTAAATATTTCTGTAAGTAAAGATCTTCATTTATATTACTTTAACATTAATTTATTCTGAGTCTCCAACTCTAATCCATTACCACATGGATCATTCCAGCCTCCCCTGATCATCTATAAATATTCACTCTAAAGGTGACAAACCTAGCTCTCACTGTCTGCCATCTGTTTATGTAATTGTTCAATTCCAGTATGTATATATATATATATTATATATTTATATATATA
>NW_006494614.1:24807701-24832143 GCF_000325575.1 Pteropus alecto | reverse complement strand
ATATATTATATATGTATGTTCAACCTTGTTCATCCTTATCCCAATGAGAAACAACTTGGTCAACTTTATCACATTGTATTGAGGGTCCCTACTATTAACCATGCTTATATTTGTGTAACCATTACCTTGTGTACAGTTAGTTTTTCCTTAATTCTTACAAACTCATTCCCAAAGTCAGTCAAGTTAGGACACTTTCCTCTTGCCCCTACAATGTTTGTTTTATATGTTAATAATACCATTAATTTCTTTTATCATAGTCTAAAATTTCTTCATGGAAATCCTCCAGTCTCCCAAAGAGATATCTTTTTTCAATTTGCATATATTAATTTTCCTTTTCGTGCTATAAAGTTCTATGGGTTTTGACAATTCATTGATACATGATTTTTTTTTTAATGTTTTCAGTCTGTGATGGTTTGAATCACAGATGCAGAACCCACAGTTATGGATGGCCGACTGTATATGATTTGTTTTTTTAGTCTATTGATGTTGTAAATTATGCTAGATGATTTCTAAATGTTGAACCAAACTTGTATATCTGGAATAAATCACATTCAGTCATGAAATAATTTTATTGATACATTGTTGAATTCAGTTTATTAATAATTTGTTGAGGATTTTTGCATCTATGTTCATGAGAGAAATTGGTCTGTACTTTTCCTTTCTTGCATTGTCTCTGTCTAGTTTTGATATCAGGGTTAATTTGGGCTTCATACAATGAAAGTGTTCCTTCTTATATTTTCTGGATGAGTTTGTGAAAAACTGGTATTATTTATTCTTTAAATGTTTGGTAAAATTTGCCAGTGAAACTATCTGTACTTGACTCTTTCTTTTTTAGAAGTCTGTTAATTATTGGTTAAATTGCTTTAATAGATATAGCCTTATTCAGATTATATATTTCTCTTTCATGATATTTGAAGTTTGAATCATTGAAAGAATTGGTCCATTTTATCTAAGTTATCAAGTTTGTGATCAATGAGTTGTTCATTTATTATCATTTTTATGTCCATGTAATCAGTAGTAATGTCCCCTCTTTCATTGATAAGCTGTGTTTTTTCTCTTTTTTTTTTCTCTTGCTTAGTCTGATCAGAGAATACAAATTTAACCAATTTATCAATTTCATGGATCTTTTTTAAGAACCAGCTTTTGGTCTCTGGATTTTTGGTCTACCTCCTTTTAATAAAAGCTATTGATTTTTAGTTCATTCAGCTTTTTCCTTGTTATGTTTAGACAATTTCCAAGCCTTTTAGATATTAAACTAAAACCACAAGATTATCTTTAATTTATCATATACCATAATTAGATAATATATTAATATACAATTCTTGTATAATTATAATTAATGTATAGATATTTAAATTATGTTTATTTAAATTAAGAGATGAACATAATTTATGCATATATAACTAGCTTCTTATAAATATTTTTTATAAATATTTTATTATGCCTTTACTATTACTTATTTATAACACTCTTTTCTCATTTATGGTTTTATGTCTCCTTGTAGACTCTTTGAATAACAGTGTATCTAAAAGTTCTGTTCTAATCCTGGAATTATTTCTATTTCTTTCAGTCACAGATTGTATTTTTTAAATCATTTGTTTATTTTTTTCATTTCGTGTATTTTTTATTATTTTTTATAATTAAATTTATTGGGGTGACATTTGTTAATAAGATTATATAGGTTTCAAGTGTATAATTCAATAATACCTCATATGTATATTGCATTATGCATTTACCACTCAAAGTTAAATTTTCTTTAACTTTCATTGATCCAGAACAGTCCATTCATACTGAAGAATGGTGCCTAGAATATGGGAGAGAAGCTCTATATATGTGGGCAAGATCCATTCAATGTCATTCTTAATATTTTTTGTGTATTTGGTCTAAGAGTTGGTTACTTTGCTGGACAGAAAGTAAAAGTTCTTGCCTAGGGCGCATGCAAATTTCTGTAAGATTCATAGTTCTTGGCATTCTCATTATGAAGTAAGGGAGAGAAATTGATAGTTTAACTGCTTTGTGTAATTTCAATTAATTTTTCTGGTTTTCAACCTTATGACTAACCTCTGACTTTCCTAGTGTCTCCAAATCCAAAGCCTTTCAGGATTACTTTGGGCAGGATCACTGACTTCTCCTCTGAAGAAAACTGTGTAAATAATCTAAGCTGCAGCTCTGACAATTTATTTTATTAGTTACTACTCCTCTATATTCATTTAATGTTCCTGCCATCTTATGAAATGTCTTATGGTGTTTTTTCCCTTTCTAATTATCTCACCATTGTAAACTCATGTATTTTCCAGTTCTATAAAGTTATCTAATGACATCTTAGGGGAAAGGTGGAATAGATAAATGTGTATGCAGGAGGACTAATTTAATTAGAATTCTCACCTGAAATGTTTAAATTTAAAAAATCATATTAATAAGTTATTTTGAAGTATATTAAAGTTGTTATAAAAATATTTATCATATTTTCTTATTAGACTGTTCAATAAATACTTCAGAGAAAGCCATAGCAAATCAGATTATTTCTCTGTAAACTGTATTGGCTTCCAAAAGAAAGGAATGCATTGATTTTACTTTATTTGTTACAAGATTTGGGGATTTTGTGATTTTTTTGAAGTGGTAATTTCTATATTTTTTCAAGTAAAAATATTTTTAAAAAGAAAAAAGGAAGAAATATTTATTAAAGCTGTAACTTCAGAAATACAGAAACATTTTATCAAAAAGTCAGATTTAAACTCCTAATAATGATCAAGAAAGATATTGTGACACCCTACACATAATCTTTATCCTGGACTTACGTAGTTTATAGTCTGGTGATGGGAACCAATAGCACAATGTTTGAAAATGATCACACATCTACAGTTGCTTTTAGTAAGCCTTTTATTATTTTTCATCTTTTGTTGGCTGTGATAGAATTTAATGCAGACTTCCTAACTAAATAACTTACTGAACATAGTAAGATAATGAACTAATTCTTAAGTAGGACACAAAAGTCACTTTTCGATTTATGTTTTTCTTTTTTACAATTGAATATGGCAAAGTAGATTGCTGTGCATGGTGTAGGCTTTTTTTTTTTTTAATTCTGCTTTTCATTAGTTTTGAAAACTACTTCTAGAAAGGTACATTTTGTGAATGATAGAACCTTACAGCTATATATGCAGCTTCTCTGTCTTGAGATGTTTTATTCTACAGGAAAGCTGTTGTGGCCTCAAGCTATTCAATTGCCAGTGTATTCACAAAAAAAACAGCTATCTCTAAGTATGCAAGCCCTTCAGCATTTAGGTATAAAATGTATATAAATACTGCATAAGTGAAATATTTATTTTTAAAAAGTAGTGCAAATCCCAGTATTGATACCCGTTTTAAATTAATGCACTCCACCACAGCAACAGTGAGATGTGCATTCAGGATGTTTAGCCTGTAGTCACTCTGTTCGTTTTTCCTGCTAACTCTGATGAAGCAAACAAACACCTCCATATAAATTTACATAAGAAAATAAATGATAAAATTTCAACCTACCAGAAAATCTGTCATAAAAGAGGATATTCTATAATTCTTTGTCCAAAACTTGTTCTGGTACTTAAGTGACAACTATAAGAAAAATCAAGCCTATAGCATAGAAATCAAACCTAAGTTTCCTTGAAAGGCTCTAATCAAATTATTTCAAATTATTAGTTATTTGACTGATTATTCTCAATAAGCCGAGCATAAATTATTTATTATATAAATGTAAATTAAGCAACATAGTATGATATCAATTTTCTAAGTCATAATTTCTACTTTTATTAAAATTTATGCTTTGTTGTCCTTCAGGCAACTCATTCTTTCTTTTTTTTTTATTTCTTCTTTATTACCAATGTTTTTGGCTTGTTTTGTATGGCTAGATGAGCTTTTAAATATTTATTCATTGAGGATCTATTCCAAGTATTAGAGAATAATCTAGTTTAGTATTTTGCCTCTCTCTCTCCCTCCTTCTCACATCAGTATATATTAGATAGATATAAATATATAAATATAAAAACATGTAGTAATAATATTATTAGTAGGCAATAATAAAATATAAAATAGATTTACATATGCCAAAACACAAAAGTTTTGTTCTTCCTAAAATGACTATGATATAGATAGATACATAAAGACATACAAGCATTCATGCAATCAAGCATATTTGAATATATAATCCGAAAAACCTAAGCATTGTTTTAATATCTGTATTCTAATTTCTTAAATATTAAGAACTTCTGATGAGAATCTAAACAATAGTTAAATGATGAAAGTTTATTTCTTCCCTCTTTTCTAAATTACATTTCTCAGGGTTCTGATCAAGATGGCAGAGTAAGAAAATGCTGTGCTTGCCTCCACTCACAATACATCAAAATTACAACTAAACTACAAAACAGAAATTATTGGCAGTCGCTTGAAGTCTAGCTGAACAAGGTGGTACACACAGAAGAGGCCACCTTGAGATTGATCAGAGGCACAGAGACACAGAATGATTTGGTCCCACACATGCATGTGGTGCTTAACAATTAGAAGGGATATCTTAGCTGTAGAGTTGCCCTGGAGGCACAAGGGATCCAGATCCCACACCAGGCTCCCCAGCCCAGGATTACAGTACCAGGAAGAGCAGTCCCCACAACTTCTGGTCGTGGAAACCAGTGGAGATTGTGGATGGGTGAGACAGAGGGTGGCTAGAGTCACTGATGTTCCTCTTAAGGGGCCTGTGCATGGACTTACTCGCTGATGGTACTCACTCACTCTGTGCTCTGACACCGGAACAGCAGCTCAAAAGTCACCAGGGACAGGCAGGGAGGAACTGAATTGTCTGGCTTCAGGGCAAGGGCTAAAGGGGCAGCTTTTTCCTAGAGAAAAGAGATGATAGAATCCATTGTTTCTTTGTTAAGCTCTGCTCCCTTCCAGCATGTAGATGCAGGCAGCTGACATAGCTGAGTCTCCATCAATCTGAAAAGCACTGATCGCCATAGTGATTTCCTGAGACCCCATCTCACCTAACTTGCTGGCTCATCCAAGCTACTTCCAGTGGATTTTCCATACAAATGGCCTGTTTTGGTTCATACTGTAAACTTTCTTAAACTTTCTCAAGGGTTTGCAAAACCCGAAGAAGCAGCATCTGGCCTTGGCATGCCCCGTACCTCTTACTGAGCAGCCCCAAGCCCGTTACTAGCAGTGGCCAGCCTCAGTTTACAACTTGGCCTCTTGAGGCACCTACAAACTCAGTGCAGGTGGTAGCCATCTGCAGATTGCTTGGTGACTATTGCCAGGTGGTTCTGGGCAGGGCATAGGCTGCTGCTGTACTTGGCTTGCAGTGAGACCCCCTCCCAGGAAGCTCTGGGGCTAGCATAACCAGTAGCCAGCTTCAGACAGAGCTATCACCTGGGGCTGTATCTGAAGACAACACAGCCAAAAGGCAGACTGAGCTGACACCAGAGCCCTGCTAAAGTAAATCATGCACTATAACATCAGCTCCTCACCCCCACCAGTCCTCATAACCAAATCAGCCCAAGAGTCGATCCCTCCCATAGATGTGCAAAGAGCAACCAAAGCTCAACTACAATAGGAAGGTGTACATAATCCATACAAGGGACACGCCTGGCTCAGGTACACAGGGAGGACTGTGCCACTGGGCCCCACAGGACACCTACTACGTAAGGCCATTCTACTTAGATCAGGACACATAGCAGCCCAACCTAATATATAAAAACAAACATAAGCACGCAGTCAAAATGAGGAAACAAAGAAAAATGTCTCAAATGAAAAAACAGAAAAAAGCTCTAGAAAAAGAACAAAACAAAATGAAGACAAGCAATCTACCAGATGTAGAGTTAGTATATGAACTCAGTGAGAACTTTAACAAAGAGAAAGCATAAAAATGTAGATAGAAAATATAAAAAAGAAACAGTCAGAAACGAAGAATACAATAATTGAAGGGAACAATACATTAGAGAGAAGCAACAGTAGATTAGACAAAGCAGAGGACTGAATCAATGGTTTAGATGATAAGGTAGCAGAAAACACATAATCAAAATAGTAACAAGATAAAAGAATCCAAAAAATGAGTATAGTTTAAGGGAACAACATCAAGTATACCAACATTAGCATCATTAGGGTACCAGAGGGAGAATACAGAGAGCAAGGAATTGAAAATCTATTTGAAGAAATAATGACAGAAAACGTCCCTAACAGGCCGAAGGAAATAGACATACAATTCCAGGAAGCATTGAGTCCCAAACAAGATGAACCCAAATAGATCCACACCAACATGCATCCTAATTAAAATGCCAAAGATTAAAGACAAAGAATGGATCTTAAAAGCAGCAAGAGAAAAGCAGTTTATTAGATACACAAGAACTCCCATAAGACTGTCAACTAATTTCTCAACAGAAACTTTGCAAGTCAGAAGGGATTGGCAGGAAATATTCAGTGATGAAAAGCAAACACCTACAACCAAAATTACTCTATGCAGCAAAGCTATCATTTAGAATCAAATGACGGATAAAGAGCTTCCCAGACAAGAAAAAGCTACAGGAGTTCATCAACACCCAATTTGTATTACAAGAAATGTTAGAGAGACTTCTTTAAGAAGAAGGAAAAAACAAATTTCATAAATATGAATAATAAAAAGGCAAAAACTACATATATATCAACAATTACTTTAAATGCTAATGGATTAAATGCTCCAATCATAAGATAGGTTGGCTAAATGGTTTTCAACTTTTTCTGATTAACTTTTATTCTCTGACTCTTTTTCTCTATCATTTTCATAATCCTTTTTACATTTATTTACCACACACGAGTGTAAAACATTTTTAGAATTATATTTATTTTTTCTTCTGAAGAAAATTTTGTATAATCAAGTCAATACTGAAATCAAAGACAAGTAGGAATATCTATGTGCTCTGCAAAAGTCTTGAAAGAGACTGTTATAAAAGCCACTCTTAAGAAAAGAGTAGTTAGGAGCTAAGTGTGGAGAAAGACTACTCAATTATCTATGGCATTATCTAGAGATTAATGCCACAGAGAGAATTTGACTTAATTGGGAGCCAATATCATGCATGAAATCCAAGATAGAATAAAAAAAATGAGTATGAGGTCAGTGTTTAATAGAACATGAGAGGTAAAATCAAAGGATTATAGATTTTGTACTGGAAAGAGAGAATGTTGCTATGAAACCTCTTCTACATAGTGCTTGGCACCTAGAAGGAAGTAGGTAAATGCTATTTGCAAAAGCCATACTAGCATGAAAAAAATGTATCCGTGAACCATAAATTGTGATATTTGTGTAAACTAAATATTTTTAGTAAATTACAATAGAGAACTTAAGATTTTCATAAAGAAATCACTTTCCCTTATCTTCAATGTTAGCAATTTCCTAAACCAGTCTGGTATCAAAAGCCTTTGGTTTTTTCCACTGATATTTACTATCTTTAGTCTTTTCCATATTTTATGTTTTGTTAATATTTGATTGGCAGGCAAATTTTTGTTATAGTGTTTTATTTGTTGATTAGAAAGACAAACATTATTGCCATCTTGGATAATGTTTGAATATTTTGTTACCTGGCAAAACAAAAACTAGCATGATTAAATATCACAAGGTACACAAATGTAGATCTGATATATTATTAAGTCTCTGGGGTGCTCACTAATTACATACTTGTAATGACAGAGACAGTGCTTCCTAATTTACATTAAAAGCATTAAACTATTTTCATTATCCTCGTCCTCATCATCGTGCAGAATATTTTAATCTGAATTATATCTAGTTTTATCTCTTCTCTTACTACCAGTAGTTATTTTGGTGACTTCTACAATTATCCACCTCTAAATTGCTTGTATTCCCATTCCAGATAATTCAGGGTTATTTATGAAAAGTGGAATTATAGAATATGACATACTTTAAATTCTTGTTGAAATAAATTAGATAATGTTATTTTTTTTACTCTCCCACATACTGCATTACAGTTGAAGTGATTGCTGTTAACCATAAGTTTTAAATGCTAACTCTACACATCTAATGAATCTAAGGATTTAAACAGTTTATATAGCAAACTGACATGTTCTTATAAAAAAAAAACAGAATTCACAGTTTCTTACTCTCTACTTACTCAAAGGATAAGTTTTACAACTGTGCTATCACCACCAGCTGAGGTAGATTTAAGAGACATGTTTTTTTTTAAGGTATGACTTTTATAATAATTGATGCAAGAGAGACCCCTAGCAGCATCTGCACATGCTGAACGCTTAAATCAATGATAGTGGCTTTATTCCCAACTAACAGAAGTATCTACATTGATTAATCCTTTTTGTCAGCAAGAAAGGGAATTATTACACAAGGGGCACTACTTGACTTTTCCAAATATTCATGAAATGATGTAATGTTTGCAAAAATATAGAAATGATGCTTCACTTATTCACTTTGCCTTGCCTGGTCTACCTAAATAGATGGAGGCATAGGTGGCAATAAAACACAATGTGGATGGATGTTAGTTATGATGAAATACTACTTGGCTGGGAATCATAATCCTGAAAACCAAAATTCCTGACTATTTGCCTATTCCTGACAGATTTTTTAAAAAGATATGCAGAAAAGGTACATAAGACAAAAATCTTCCTATTTTTTGGAGTAAGACATGATATTCCAATCCTGTCGGCAAATCCTGAGTAGCCCCCAAGTGCAGTTGGCAGAAATGGATTGAGTTGTTTCTGGCTCTCCTGAATCTGGACTTCCGGATTGATTCATGAAGGACATATAATCCCAAGGTAAAAACATAAAGGAGAATGAAAGCAATAAGATACACAGCAGGATCAGTCAAATCTATATCCCAAATCTTCCCCAGGATGATATTTCTTCCCAGACACTGAAGGGCAGCCTAGAATCTTCTTATCGTACTGTCCACAAGGATGTTACAGAGATATTACAAAGAGAGACAAGAGGATGATAATTTTCCATAGAATCTGTGGCCTGATTTTTTATATTCCTTGAGTGGACCTTGAGATTTCCAACAAAAGATGGAAGGAAGAAGAAACTTTACACTCTCCCCAGAAGCCAAAATTTCCCCACATTTTCTTTTTTATTTAGAACCCACTGGACTTAAAATTCACACTGTTTTCAATCAGGACTATAGCTATATGTATGAAGGATGGAGCCCAACACAGTCGAGTATCAGAAAGGTCTCACCTAAACCTTCCAGTTATTTTTAATTTATTCTCATTGATCTAAATGTATCTCACTTAGAACAATGGCATATATGTTTCAGCCATGGATGCCTCTAAAATGAAATATGAGGGGACAATAATTAAGTTTACTTCAAAAATACAAGTTATAGAATGAAATTTTAAACTTCTTGTTCTCATCTTGATTTATGCCAACTTCATGGTCTATCAAAGTTCATTATGTAAGGGTTACATAATGGATACCAAGTAAGAACATGATTCCAGCAACATGAAATGCTTTGGATTTATCCCTATCCCATCAATATTGACAGTGGGAACTTCTCACATTTTCAGGTGAACCTATTAATTCTACAGTAAAAATAGTGTATAAGTATATACATACATCTCCCTCATGCAATTTTCTTCTTATTCTTGCTCAGTGCAAGCCAGAGAGGTTTCACTTGGGTGCCTATTTGGAGTCAGCTTCTTTCAAGCAGCTTTCATCATCTTCTCTAGAGCTTGTCTCCTTTCACTTCTCCACCACAGAGTTACCCTAACTTTAAGTTTCTCATGAAATCCTTTAGGAGCAAGAAGAGACATAAAAATATAACAATACCAGCTCTCCATTAAAAAAAATAGAAAACAGAAACTAATTTCAAAATTATATGCAGTAACAGTTGTTTATAATAAAAACACCAATTTCTTAGAATTGTTCATCAAATTAATGTTTCTAAAACCTTGGATAATCCAATCTAGAATCATTCAGGATTCTTAGTAATTTTTAGGATCAACTAATAAGGAGGCCAGACAAAGAAGGGAGATATGGGTCATCCTGTGTTACTTACTCCCCAGACTCTTGTTTTCCACATTGGACACATATTCTCTGTTTCAAAATAATAGAAAAGGTTTCTATGAGAGGTTCACAGGTTACTACATGCAACAAAGAGAGTTTAAGTTATGAAACAGCTATGTCTTCTAACTCAGAGAGTTGTATAGCTAATGTGACATGCTCCATTAATTATGTGTGTTTACCTAAGCAATTTTAATCCAGGAGTATTAAGATTATGCAATATCTTAATAAGATAGATAATAACTAGTATTATTAATCTATTTACCCAGACATGCAATCATCATGTTTACAAAGAGATTATACCAGATCACCTGTCTTTTTTCCTTTCCTCTAAAGTGTCCCATCACCCATCAATCATGGAAGAAATTAATCACCAGCCAGCTGTAATAACTTTTTCCTGCCTTCTCTACCATCTGACCTTGGTCAATATTTCCTTATTAAAAATTTAAAAGATATTCTAATATATTTTTTTTGCTACATTTCCTTCGGCCTTGTATATACTACCAGTCTAAATAGCCTATTTACCCCAGGAGATGTCCATTTGCTCCAAATTCCATTGGTAAGATTTAACCCCAATAATTTGCTTTAAATCTTTCACTAGTCTATTTGAAGAATGAATAGCAACTATCAAGTGTTTTATTCTCACTATATTTTTTCATCTCTTTATTTTTCTTACTAAAATATTTTGATTCATTGGACTGAAGGGCACTCCTGATGATAGAACCAATCTATGTGGATGCAAATATATTTGATTGTCCAATCAGAGACCTTACCGAGTATCAAGCTTTATTCAAGAGGCACAAGCAAAGTAGAGGTCTAAGGCTTCACATATGTCATCCCAGGTCCTTTCTTCCTACATTGGACATGTGATCTCTGTCTTAGAGTAACAGATGAGCTATCTACTGTGCTTTATTAATCATCTCACACAGCAAGCAGTATTTAATTTATGAAATATCTCCACTCTATATACCAAAAAGTATTTTAAAACTCATATTTATCTTAGACTTTATTTCATTAAGGTGCTGATAGTCTCTCAAAATCGAAGGATAAAAAATTGACCACCTATTCAAACCACCTTCTTTCTATGAGATTGTAATTTGAAACACACTTGCATAATTGCAGAATTTTTAATATATTTTCTAAATCTAGTTTCATTAGTTTTCTCTTTCTTAATTTCCATGTACATATAAATCTATAAACATACATATATGTTAAGGACATTAAGATATGTATATATAAGATATGTAATGTACATTTGTATATATTTAATCTTTTAAAAAATTCTCTACCTTGGTCCTCATGTGTGCAACCCCAGAGTAAACAGAAAATGAGCTTCACTTTGGGACTATCTACAATTTTGCAAGTCGCCCACATTCATAAGAACAAACTCTCCACGTGAACTTTATGTAAATTTCCCCCACTCCCAATTATCTGCTATTTACTCAGTATTTCTCTATCTCCAGCACTGTCCCAAACTGTCTTTTTTTATCCCGATGCTACCATTTATTTTCCAGGATCTGGTTCCTTAGGCCTTTAAATACTATCTCCATGGAGACTTGTCTTGCGTACCCACAGTTAACTAAACCTTGTAATCTGCCTTAAAAGATGTAAAAGTAGTTGTTAGTCTTGCTGTTTCTAAGCCTATGCTCTCAGTTTCCCAAAACAAGTCCCGTCAAGTGATACTTTCAAAAAATATCTCCTTCTGAGTGGCAATTACTATTCCAGTGACTACACAGACTTTCCTTTTCCTGACCTCATTTGGCAAACTTCACAACATCAATATCAGAATAAATTTAACTTATTATTTCTTTACCTCAGCAGTAAGATTCCATTTCCCTTTCACTCTCCCCTCCCCATACTTACAGGTATTTTTCTTTATCATTATTATTTTTTTAATAAGTAAAGCACTATCACAATTCCAAAGACTCAAAAGAACAAACTCAATGGCACCACAATTGTGTGGAATGGGATGATGAAGAACTGGGTTTAAGGGGCAAGTGGTATCACCCATATGGTACCCAACAGGGAAGCCTCTGATGTCTCCAAGAAAACACCATCAGAAGGAGAGAGAGAGAGAACATTAGATCATCTGCCCAACCAAATGACTCTAATGCTGAATTCACCACTAAGTGCCATGTAGAACTGATGGGTGGAAGATAAATGATGGCAAATCAGGTTCAAAGTTGTGATTATTGCACAGGACTGAGCATTTTAATATCTGAATTGAGAATGTTTTTGTAATCTAGCAGTTTCTTAAGAGTAGGCAGATAAATAGAGAATTCTTGAGACCGGCCCAAGTTTTATCTGACAGCAAGAGAAGATGTTCTCCCCTTAAATAGATTTTTAAATGAGAAATAGAAGGCAAAATTTAATTTCGTTAAGATCACATGAAGAGTAGCTTGTTCAATAAGCTGGTTTCGTTGCTAATGGTACATATCTATTAATTTTCTTGAAAGAGATCTTATTAATATATAAACATCATAAAGGCAAACACACTGAGTATCAGCCATCTGTATACTGGTTTAAATGTGGCCCTAGTAATAACAAAAATCTTTAGTAAACATTATAGGTCTCTATAATTTGAAGATCATTTCTCACTCTCTGTCCATTGAGAACACATTACATATAATTAGATGTATGTCAACATATTTACCAAGCCTATTTTTTAGTTTAATGTTAATTAATCTATTTCATAGAAAGAAAAAGTGAAGCATAATGTGAATGAACTGTTTATCTATCATACTTCAAAAGTAATAGGCATAAACTCAAGAAAATCAAATTTCAGGCCATAATCTTAATGAGTAGATAAAGATGTATCAGCATGATCCAGGAACCTCTGGGCATCCAGCAAATTGGCCATATGCTAATTTTTCTGTCAGAGCCATTTCCAGAAGCTAAAATGTAGCTCGACTGGGAAATACTTGTGCTGTGCTCCCACAAGCCTGGTATATTTGTGCTTTCTAGACATCTGGAGACAGAGTAAATCAGACCCAAGAGGAATTTCTACGACTCACTGTAAATAGTAAGTCTCATTTTATAAATTACAGGTTATCAAGCAGGTAGCTGATCTCTAGGGCCCCTTTTCTGCCTTCATGTTATTCATTTTACAAAAGCCCGTGGTAATGTTAAGAATACACTATGAGTGATTCCCAAACACACTAGGAAAGGCTTTTTAGAAAAGACTTTAGAGTTAGACTTTTAAAAATTGCAGAATTTTACAGAGAAACAGAGAATGAGAAAAAGAAAGATACTCCAGGCAGAGGGAATAGTACTATCCACTATCAAAAACATGAAGCTCACCTTATATACTTAGGAGGACAGGTTTGCTGATGCAGGAGGAGCCTAGATCTCCTGGCTTGGCTCCTGTTTCCTTTTCCTACAACTTCAAGCTGCTTCTGGGCCTAAGGTTTCTGTAGGCTGGGAGCTACCAAGAGTTGAAAATGAATTAAGTTCAGTCCCCTGGAGATCAATTACGGTTCTCCAGAGTGTCCTTGAAAGAGTCTTGGAAAAGTCTCAGTATTGAGATTCAAAGTGGAAGAATATCTCTGGGCCTGGAGGATTGTACCCCAGAGTCATCTATCAGTCTGTTACCATCTCCCAGTAACTGACTGCAGAGGAAGAAAGTAATTGAATGCCCACAGGGAACCACCTTCTGAAATTTCATTGTTGATAAGCATCTAATTCTTTGCTGTTAATCAGAAGAAAAGAAAATCAGACCACAGGGAAAACCACAAATGAGAGTCTCTAGTATTATGATAAACTCTTCTATCCATATGTGCGCTGTATGAGAATAGTTGATATTGACTTCCTTAATTTCAATTTTTTTTAATATTCTTCATTCTCTCAATATCTCCTTAGACTTATAGCACATATATCTTATAAAATCATCACTGCATTTGTTTATTTTCTCTTATAACAAAATAGATTTAGAAATTTTACTCTCTAGAATGTATATTTTGATTGGCATGTTTTCCTATTTCTGAAAGTTATTTTCTACTGTTTTTAAAGTGTTGACTTTATAATTTTCATGAAAATCATGAAAAAAGAACAAATGTAAAACTGCATGTCTCTTATTCAGAATAAGTTTCAATGTATAAAAACTCACGTTGCATCTATTTTATACAAGAAATATTATATTTTTAGTAAAATAGTAAGGATAGCAATAGGTCAATTTTATTCTACTTCTGCAAATATAAAATATACTAATAGAACTAAAATTGAGTATTTCATGTTGCTGATTTTATCTTTGCCATTGAAATACGTAAATTTTACTTTCTGTATATTCTATTTTTGTCCTTCACTTTCTTCCTTCAACATTTTCATAAATAATATTAATTTTTATCCACGTTTTTGTTTGATCTCTTGGATGTGCTTAAGATTTTATCTATAAATCTATTCTTTATCTTATAACAATGGAATGTAAAATTTTCTGAAAATGGTAATAGAATCAATTCAATGACTTTATAATTTAAATGCTGATGAGAGACTATAACAGTTTAATTTTCAATATACTCTCTTTTTAAAGACTTTTTTAAAATTAATTTAACTGTGAAATATAATGAATCTTTAGCCATTGGAAATAATGTTTTTCTTTAACAATACACATATCTTTTGCCACAAATACAATTTCTTTAAAAGTCTATGAATTAATATAAATAAGATGAATTAAATTTACCAAGCATAAAACAATTTTTCTATGGAGTTAATTTTATATACTATATCAGGTAGGAATTTCATGCAGTTGTTATTAAGAGATATCCTAAAACAGCAGTTTCAATTATATTATAATAAGGATTGATTATTTCTCATAAACAAAGAAAAAAAGACAGTCACGCTCTTTAAGCTCTGTCATGTTTATAGTCTGACTCTCATTCTTATTATCTCAAAAAGACTGCCAGGTATTGGACATTATATCCTTATTTCAAGCTAAATAAAAAAGAAAAATAAAAGTTTATAAATATGTATGTAAAATGAAACATTTTGCTTTAAAAAGCCACTCCTGAATATCATCTACTTCTACTTACATTTCATGATTTAGGATTGTTTCATTTAACCACAGATAATCATAAGGAAAACTAGGAAATATATTCTTTTTAGCTAGGTACACTGCCATCCTTAATGAAAGCATGTTGTATCAGCAAGCATAAGAGGTAAATATATATCAGATGGATAATCAAATGTGTTTTTTCTCCACATTTATCATATCTGCCCTTAAATTGATAATTCACAGTTGAGTTATACAATGTAGGAAGAATGTTGGCTGGACTTGCCACTCCAAAAAAGATAATAAGAATAAATTTAAATACTTATATAACATCTTACGAGTTGTGTTACAGGAGCAAGATGATTAAGAATTTGAAATTTGGGTCAGTCAAACTGGTTTCATTCCTTACATTATCACTTATAAACTGTAACTTCGACAGGTTTTTAACTTGTCATTCAGTTTCTTCATCTGCAATATGTGATAAGTTGGCTACCATATAAAGTAACATAAGCTTTATATAAGTTAAATTATGGAAAATGCCAGGACAGTTTCTGGCATAAATAAAGCTTAGCTGTTATATAACAAAATAATTAAGAAATTTGCAAATTATAACTGAGCTATGTTAAACTATAGAAATGATACCCTCCTTGAAAATATAAATTCCTGCTTCAGGAATATTACAAGAATGCTCTGATATAATTTTTTTCTATAATTCCATAAATCTTGTGGATTTGCTTAAGATATTCTATTAAAATGGCAGTCAAAGAACACTTAATAGAGGAGGAGGTGAGGTTAGAGGGGGGAGGAGGAAAGAAAAATAATTTAAATCATTTCTTCAATTAAAAAATAAAGAGTAAGAAACACTTCATAATTGAAAATGGCATGTGTTAATTTTTTTTAACTTGGCATTTTAACTACTTCGAGTATAGTGATGATGTTTGAAAATCAAGTAAAGGCTTGAGTACTGTAATACTTTCTGATCTATTGTAAATTGGGACAAAATAAAAATCTATTTTACAATTTCTGTCTCTCTACAATAGAAGAATGTTGGAACACGTGGATGTGATACAATCAATTTTGTCTAAAATTTGAATGGAAGATAAATGCTGAATGATGAGTGCACATGCCCCATGACATATGCAAGATATAAAGAATGTGTCCAGAATAAAGAAGTGAGGAAGATCCTGCAGTCTATTCTGACCGAATCCCTTTTTGGTCCTGAAACACCCTTCTGCCATCACTTTTGAAAGACCACAGAAAATTACTTATTTCAGTATTCCTGGGTTCACAGTATCTAGAAAGACTCCATTTACTAAGGGTAAAGATTGTAGAAATAGAGATATTTTCCTTGTTTTGTGCCCATATATTAAACTCAATATTACTGAAAATGAGATATTCAGAAATGAAAATTAGAGATCTGCATCTGTCATTGACTTTGAACAAATACCTGAAAATTATCTGTATTTCAAGTTCTTATGTCTGGAGATAATAGCGTGTCAACTTTATGACTCAGAGTTGCTGTGATTAGAAACAAGAAAATTAAGATAGTTGTCATTTGGATATTCCATAGCATTCAGTGTCACCTAGTGTGTCCTTAGCCTTTGAATGTCATCAACAAGACCAAAAATATAGTTATAAATACCAAATCAGTATATAAACAAAACAAAAGGAAAAATGGGGGTACACAGAATAAAATGAGAAAAGGAAATGTGACTAGTCTTTTGCAAAGAAGAATACACAAAACATAAAATACGAAAAAGACTAAAGATAGTAAATATCATTTCATGTGATTTATACAAATATCAGAAAATTAGAAGCTTGTATTCTTATAATACATACTTCAGGTTTTAATTTTTATATTATATTAATACATATATTTTTTAAAATTTCTTTTACCTTAAGCAGTTTTCCTAGTGGAAAAAAAAAATTCTGGAAGTTAAGAACTTGAGCTTTTTTGGTTATAAATCAAAGTTTCATATAGTTATGCTATCACAAATAAAAAGTATTAAACTGGTAAATGTGTTTTACTGGAGTTCATACATATCACTGGAGAATAATAAAACTAATGTTTCAGGGCATTTATTTGAAATACTACACTTATAGAGACTTTCTGTTAAATGTGACAAATTTCAAATATACAAACTTTACAAGGGAAGCTCTGATACTTCTGAGTGTTTGTGATATAAGCATTTTTATAAATGTCACAGTTATTTATTCTGTAAACACTCTTTATTTCTTTACTGACAAAGTAATTTCCATGCCAAAGTAGATAGATTCCTAAAGTTACCTTAGAATCTGCCATGTCCTGGTTCTTTAAACCCAACAGTTGGATATACTCTGTTTATTAACTGTGCTTACTAATTATATCTCTGTTAATTTGTCGGTATTTTATTAAGCAGGTAATTGATTTCCTCTCTTTTAAACAATCTTACTGCTTTCCTTTTTCACGCTATAGCCTTTCTGCTCTTCTGAATGTCCTAAATTTCATCACAACTTTTACCTCAACATTACCACCTCCTTTTATTTTATATTCTACTTTCAATTTAAAAATTCTAACTTTAGTTTTCACCACCCTAAATGGTCATGTTTCCTCAGTGGAAAGATCTGATCTCTCTCTGTCAGGCTGTTTAGTTCTAACTTATCACAACCTATCCACAATTCTCTATGCTATGAAGCTACACTTTTGTGGACCTTGAAATCAGTTACTACTTCAATAAGAGGTTGCTGTTTTCCCCAAGAAAGCTCATCTCCAGATGCTTCTGACCTAAGAGATTTCTAACCCTCTTACTTAACCTAATTATCTCTTTAAGGTATCAGTTGCTTATATAATTAGACTTGAATATTATTTTGTATCTTTTTTTTTTTATCAAATAGTTTTCAAAAAGAACAATCCTCTGAATGAGGTTAATCAATCTATTTTGAATGACTTGTATAATAATTTAAAATAATTTGAATTCAATTGAAAGAAAAATTTTAGTCGATGACTTAAACACTGACTTTAAAGGAGTTCATTAGTATAGGTACATCTTTTATTATAGACAAAGGATCCTTGAGGAAATGGACGACTTGTGGAAGAGATAAATATACATGAACTATGATATGCTTATGAATACTTGGTTAGGTATTGATCATAATAAGGAAACACTAACCGTAAAACATGATGACTATAGTTAATAATTGATAACAATATGTCTTATAATTGAAATTTGCTAAGAGGGTAGAATTTAAATGTTCTCACAAAAGGAAAGAAGGAAGTAAAGAAAGAAGGAAGGAACAGAGAAAGGAAGGAAGGAAAGAAAAGGAAGAAAATTAAAGAAAAAAGGAAAGGAAAAGAAAAAGGACGAAAGGAAAAAAGAAAGGGAGAAAGAAAAAATAAGTATGTGAGATAAAGGATGTGTTAATCAGATGGGGGAATCTTCACGATACATACATATATCAAATCGTCAATGTTTATACTTTAAGTATCTTACAATTTCATCATCTTAAATCAGTAATCAATCAATAATACCAATAAAGCTGAAAAAATTCATAATTCAACATTTAAAACCTCGATCAATTTGTTTTTTCAAATTAACACACCTGTATTTGTTTCAAATTTACTACTTTTTCCAGAGACTTTTACTACACATTTTTTCTGTTGCCTAGAAGTCTAAACAGACATGATTATGCACATGTCTTGTGAAACAACAACACAAAGATAAAAACTATTAATGTATCAGAGAGAAAACACACATCAGATCTAAGGTAATCAAATGTAAAATGCAATAAGTTCAATAATTGTTTATCACCTATCAAAATAGTAAATCTCTATAAGAAAAGCTTCAGCAGAATTGTGAAAAATGTTGAAAGATTCCAGGGAATCAGCAAAAAGACTATCAGAGAGCCCAGGCCTAGAGTAGGACAGGGCTAGAAATCACTGCCTCTTAAATTGCTGCTGTTCTTCAGACCAGATGAGTAACAAAGCCTTACATAGTGCTGCCTCTGTATGCTAGGCAAAGATAAACCTGCAGTCAAAAGGACCCCTTTTGTCATGCATGTTTTCAATGACCCCAAGTTTTCCTCATTTAAATTGAGCAGAAGAGCTGAGTCATTCAAAACGCACAGTCTCAGCCGCCAGCACCAACCTATTTCAATTATCAACATTTCAACAGGATCCAGAGTGGTGCATTTGTGGAGTACTGGGAGACTGATGAAGAGCAAGCACTGTGGAGCCAGACTACCTGGGTTCAAGAGGCCTTTCCACCTCCCAGATTGGTGACTTAGGCAAGTTACCTAACATATATGCTTTGTTTTCCTCATCTAAAAAACGGAGAAAATAGTAGTCTTTCAGGGTTGGCTTTAAGACTAAAGAAGTTCATTCATGAAATGCTCTTAGAGTGGACCTGAAATGTAATAAATGTATGAGAATGTTTGTTATTATTATTTTTAGTCCTGTTCAAACTGTGAGGATATGTTATTTTATTTTAGGAAGAATAAAAGAAAACATGGACTAGCTAGAGTTTGGAGGTTGAAATGAGGTGGCAATTAATATAAAAGAGTCTATGCTCACTTCCTGCTTTGTGTGTCTGGAGCTGATCTGATTTGGAACAGTGATGTGCAATTTTTTTATATAGTTGAATGAGTAATTGCACATCAACATCCTTTCCCCTTATCGAACATCTCAGACATCCTTTATTATTATCAATTAAGATGATGAAAACATATTATATAAAAACTTAAAAAAAGAAAACATCCATAATTGAATTATGGTAGCAATTACTTTATTTTTATTGTTGCATTTACAGTTAGAAACAAGCTTTAAAGAAATGTAATTGAAGCAGTGAGTAAATGTTGATAGGATTCATTTGCCAACTGACAGGGTGCTCATCTATATAAAATATGTAAGTCCCAACATTATGGGAGTTCATTCTGAATGATCCAGTGCAGTGGGTATATTTTCACAACTTTGTGTTCACAGTATATTTAGTTGTAGATAAGATAGCAACAGATGCTAATGAAAAATTTTCATCCCTCGTTAGGGTATTTATATTCTCATAGCCCTGCTTGTGTAATTGGTTATTTGATATTGTTCTCTAAATTCTATAGCAAGATATCTAGTCATATGACTAACAAATTGAAAAACAATGCAAATATTTTTAGAGGTACAATATATGATTTTAGTTTTGAGTATTTGGAGATAATTTTATACAGGAAATAAAAAAGAATATAGATCTTTTTGACTTGTCTATTAGACTTCTACGTTTATTGACCTCAATGTTCTAGGGACACAGTAATGAGCTTTATAAACCAGAATAGTAGAATAACATGTTTGAATGTAAATTCAGTGTTGTATACTCTCTTTTTACTGTTTCTTTGTTTTGTTTTGGCATTTTTGATACCGACAAAAAAATCCTTTACTTTAAATGTTTTTCACTGTAGATTCAATTACATACATAAATATTTACATTTTATTTCACTATGATACAATTATTCCCAAAACCTTATAAATCCCTATAATAAAGTAAATATTTCCATTTTTATTAATATTGAATAAATAATAGGAAGAAACATTCCTATGTAGGTTTTCTTAAGTACAACTTGTTCTAAAAAAAATAATGTGATTATAGTATACTAAAACTCTTTAAAATAGTGCAAGTCATTTGACAAATGAAAAAGATGGCTGGGTTCACCCATCCTTATGAAAAAGTTAAATTGAGTTAAATTCTGTAATAAATAAATTCAAATATTGTTTGCAACCATGAATACAAAAATGCTCAAAATGCAGAGAAAAAAATTGTGAGAGTATGCTTGAACAATTTGACCTATTCAATTTTAATAGGCTATTTAGAACAAATGTGCACTAAAACAATAAAACAGTAAGTGCAAGAAGTATGAAGATTAAAATTCAAAGTTTAAAAAATGCTTGAAACATGAATACTTTTTTCTCTGGAATAAACAAAAGAAACATTTACTATAACTACTGAATGTGTCAAGAAATATGACTAGATATATGAATGTACTTGCATATCATGTGTTGTGAATCCAGACTTCAGAGAAAATCACCAAGGGGTTTGACTTTGGGAGAATAGTGAAAGGTTTTGGATTATTTGTGCATTCACATAGAGAGCTTTTTTTCTCTCCTTTCATTGAATACAGATATAAGTTAAATTAAAATGAAATCTGAGGACTATTAGAAATATATAGTAAACACTGTCATTCTGAAGATTCTTATTGATGGCAGCTTATTGTAAGATGATTATATCTTCATATTAGTAGGATCATTCCTAGAGAAAGCCATTGACTATAATGTTTAAAACATGCTTTCCATGTTTTTTATAGTTCTGATATTCAAAGAAAGAACATCTTTAGGATAAAAAACTAAACTTCAAAGGCAAAAAATTTGTTAGAACTGAACAGAAGTATTTGGGGATGTAAATGACCGCTATATGTTTTTTATATAATATACTCTTTTTCCCTCACATTAAGGCAGTTATAGACGTAAAGAAGTTACTTAAAAATACACAATAAAAACTTCTCAAACAAAATAGTTTGAATTAAAATTGAATTGTCTAGACTCCTAATAGCTGTATCAAACCATAAAGCTTGGTTTTTAAATATATTTTTCTATGACCAGAAAGCCTTGGGAAATTTGACATATTTATAAATAAATTTATTCAAAGATAAAAAATGATTCAATAACTAAAATTTCTACATGTACAATCATTTTGTATTGATTTGAAATCATACATAATTATATATTTTAAAAATACTTCTTGTTTCAAAATTATATAATTATGATGAATTAACGGCAACATTCTATAACATAAAATTTTTTAAAAACTTTTTTGTATGTATTTGTATTGCTACATCCTGAATTTCATTTATTTGTAGATTCTATATATAAGAACTCAGGAATTTATCCACAAATGGATTAGACACAGAGTAGGTACTTAAGGTTACTAATAAATATTATTATTTTTTAAGTCATTTTAAAACCTGAATTAAATTGATCTTAAGAAGATCTAGTTAGATTTGCTAACATGGGCTGTTACTGTAATCTAATAAAAATATAAATATTAAATATTGAATAAAAATATTGAACTGCAGTAACAGCCAGTGGCTAACATTTTAGTAAAGTCATAAAGGAGGTAAAGAAACACACAAGAAATATCTGGGAATAGATCATCTAAAGTAAAGGAAACAGCATTTTTCAAAGTTCCTGAGGAAGAAGCTTGCCATACCCATTGTAGTAGCTATGGCCAGAGAGGAGGCAGCAAAAAAGTACATGAGAAGGGATGAGGCCAGAAATGTGACAAGACAGTAGGTCACTCTGAGAACATTGGCTTCTACCCTGTAAGATATGGTAGACAGTATGTTATACTACTTGCATTTTCAAGGCCTTGTTGTCCCTGAGGGAAAAATAGACTATGAGAGCATAAAAGTGGAGTCCGAATAACCAGTTCAGGAGAGATTGCAGTAATCCAAGATATGGCGACTGTTGGTACCTGAGTGGCAGTGGCGGAAGTGATAAGACATGGTCAGATACTAGCTATAGTTTAAAAGTAGGGCCAAGAAAACTTACTGAAGGATTGAGAGTGTTGAGTTTATTATATTTATAAAACAATACTTTTAATAGTGGAAGTCTTCTGATTTTAGATCCTTCTTTCTTAACATGGATTTTCATACAAATTATCCTTCATGGTTCTTCTGCTAAAATGACATGATCGTTATGAATCAATAACTGAGAAAAACCACTACAGTTCCACATGACAGCTGCCTCCCAAATAAGAAATGTGAATATTATCCACAGCAGGATTGTAACCACAAGCAGAAGAAAATTAGACAAAATAAATTGAAAACTGGTACATTTGAAGTATAACTTTAAAACTAATTATTGTTATTAAGGCACCTAATTTTCTGTACTTTCTCTTTCTCTAGTCGTTCTAGCTAATTTTACTGTGCATTCTATTTTAGCCTTCCACTAGGGTGTTGCCATATCTTTCCCTCTGGGAAAGATATAAAGATATTTATTTCTTGAATTTACTTACTTAATGAGCTTTCTCTTTTTTATGGGTTATACCTGTTTTACCTATCAGACAGGTCTATTTTAAAATCTCTCTCCCACAATTTTCCTTCATAAAATGATTCATAAATCAGCATTTATTTATTCAACTAACTGAAAATATCATTTTACTATTGAGTTTGTTAGTGTTTGATATTTAAGAAATTTTATACAATGTTATATATTAAACTTAATGCTATATTTCCTAATAATTCTAATTGAATTAGATATCTCTAAAGTCCCTTTCACATTAATTTAATAATTTCCTGACTTTAATTGCCTAAATTTTGATTTTCCTTTGCTACTTGATAAAGATCAAAGACTGGGCAAAATTGAACAGCTAATGATATCTGTAAAAGTAATATATATGGCCAGATTACTGAATACCATGCTTCGCTGATGTCAAGCCATTCTGCCACAAAGAACATTTCTGAGACTTCTAAAGTTAAATATTGATCCACACAGAGAACTTAACACTTTTTGTCCTTATTATCTCAGTAAATAGCCATAGACTCTTCATTGTCTCCATAGTACTTGTACCCACCATATATCTTAGTTGTGTACTTATTTGTCTGCCATGTATGTTCCTCATATATAGTTCTTGAATTCCTTTTGTCTTGTAACCTAGCAGTTTGGCTTGTAGCACTTGCTTAGTGAATGTTCATTAAATGGTCAGAGGGACATTCCTGAAGGAGAGATACAAGGCAGCAGGGCACCCTACATTGCTACAAGAAGGGTCTGATCACATAGTGACAATTTTCCCATCTTACCTCCGTCTATCTTTGGGCAGTCCTACTTTTCAGTTGCCTTTTGTGATTTTTCTATTATTAATGCTTAATTCTAAATAATCGTGAGTACTTTGTGAGATCACATGATCTGGCTTAGCCTCCTGGAAATGGAAATGCAAGAAAAAAGCAATTAGGATCCTCATGTGTATAAATGTGTATTTAATAATTATTTGTATTTTATATATACATATATATGAGAAAAGAATTTACTATTTATCTCCAAAAATTTATTATAACGCATAAGTAGTCTGAACCCTTAAAGAGAACAGTTGACACTTTGAAAGACATAATTAACCACGCAAATCCTAAAAATTATACAACAGTTTTACACTTACAGGAGTGAGAGAGACAATCTCCTTTGGGTACAGAACATCTCTTGAAAACAAGTGTTTGATCAGTCTCTATATGTGGATTGATTTCTGCAACATAATTTTAAACAATGAAAATTACCATGGAAAATATATTCACAAGCAAAAAGAAAAAATTCTTAAAGTCATTAGTGTCACAAAAAAACAGAAAAGCATTTCAAGGGAGAGAGAGAGAGAGAGAGAGAGAGAGAGAGAGAGAGAGAGAGAGAGAGCGAGAGAGAGCGCGAGAGTGTGCGCGAG
>NW_006494614.1:24769897-24807653 GCF_000325575.1 Pteropus alecto | reverse complement strand
AACAGAGAAAAAGAACGACAGATAAAGAGAGAGAGAGAGAGAGAGAGAGAGAGAGAGAGAGAGAGAGAGTGTGTGTGTGTGTGTGTGTGTGTGAAATCACTGAAGACCTGTCAAAAAATGTTTAAGAATCACATTTCAAATTATACTACGTTCATTAAACTTGAAGGGATAAAATGTGACTGGATTTATTTATTTGTCTTTTAATGCTCACATTTGTTTGTATCTCTTTAATTGGATATTCTTTCTCTTTTACACTTTTTAGTCAATACAGCATCAGTAGAAATCAAATAACTAAATGATGTGCTGGGATGTCTCTATGCATGAAAGAACCATAACCTGCTCATGGTAATGTGGCTCATTTAAATTTCTCCACAATCAATACCTGTGGGAAAAGGGAACAAGTCAATTGAGAAAGAAAATTAGAAAAATATATGAAAAACTTAGAAAAGTAGGAAAATTAGTTATTGGAGGTAGGGGGAAAGCTAAAAGATTAATGATCCTGAAGAAAATGTATACATCTAGTTCTGAGTAACTGTGTCATTATTAAAATAAACTGTATGGACTGTACAGAGTAAGTACATCACCAAGAAGAAATTTAAGAAGTTATTAAAGACAAAGCAAAAGTTCACAATGTTTCTGAATCTGTATACAGAATTCTGGGCTAGTAGTCCACATTGTGCCTAGGTTGGCACTGGTAATCTTGAAAACCGTGTGATTCTAATTTGTTTTGGGAATCACAAATAAACACTTCTTTTAGAGGAATACTACATTTTTAAATTACCTAGATGAGTAAAGGACACTTAGCATTATATAATTCATTGATTTTGATTTTACTTGGCTTCCAGAAATTCTGGAACCAGCATTCTGTTAATGACAAGAAATCTTCCTTTTAAAGGGGAACAAATGTATATACCAATATTTATAAATCTGTTCACTATACCCTTACAATTATATCTATATTATTAGCTTAAACAAAACATGCATTTACCGTATTCATATCACTTTGATTTTACCAAACTTATTTTGGGGTTAATATACCATAACAGCAGATGAGATGGTATTGTACAGAAAGATGTGGGAAAAAAATCTAGTTTTCTGTCCTTTCTGGACTGTACCAAAAGCATTTAAAAATACTCAGGACTTCAATATTGCTATAGAAAGCTCAAATTTCTTTGATTCAAAATATCATTATCAAGAAAAAAGCCAGAATTCATAATCCTTGGGGCCAATGCACATTCAGGCTAATCACATTCAGTACTTTTGAGGTCAGAATTTATATCTGAGTCTGAATCAATATTAATATTCCTTCTCGGCACTTGGTAGATGAAAAATGTTTTTTGCAAGGGAAGAGTTTCTATTACTTTTATTAAATAGTAGTTAGTTGGCTGCACTTTCCTTAGATTTAAAAAAGATATTGTAGAAATGGCTGTGCTTATAGTTTCAGAAGTTGCAAGAAGTGCTTTTGAGAAATGATATTTTAACTTTATGGGATTCTATGACTTCACAATAATAGTATTTTCACTCAGTTCAATATGCTTCTTCCTTAAAAATCTAAAAGTGTTAAAGTATACTAGCTCACTGGTCTTCATAACAATCTCATTAGGTCTGAATAGATTCCTATTTGATAAATCTTTGAAGAACCTGCTTTAGATGAAGCAGACTTATTGTTCTCCAAAGCATAGATTAATTCAATCCTCGACCAATCTCCTTTATGAGAATGGGAGCCCGTGAATCACTTTTTCTATATCTAAGTTCAGAGATAGAACTTCTTCCTTTACTTATATGGATTTTCCCTCCCAAGGAATAATCATCACAGGGTCCGGAGGCAGACAAGGTAAATTGCACAGGGAATAGTCCTGCCCATTTTACCATACTCTTCCCCAATTTGCCCGTCACATTTCTTACCCTTTTTAAGAGTATACTGTTTTGCCAATAAAAGGAGAGAAAATTGAGAAAGGGAGAAATGTCAGAGAATTATTTTTTCCTACCCTCTTGAGCTAAAGATCATTTTCAGCTAAGATAATTTTAGAAACATTAAAAAAATTTTGGTGTATGAAAAAACATCTAACAAGCATATTAGAACAATCACACACTCCTTGTTGTGCATCAGGCAATACAGTATATTAATTTCCTTGTTCGAAAAACCTCTCCAGTTGTGTCTTATTGGAGAACATACAGTTATTTACAAATTATTTATGTTCCTGAATGTGCACAGCTGTCACACCAGTCACCCCATGGCATATAAAATAACTGGTTCTTTTAAGACACACTTAGCAGCTGCTGCTGTATCTAAGAGCATATAAAGAAGATAAGACTACTTCACAAATAAGGGAAACTCAGCAGTTGAGTGACAGATCTGTATTTCATGAACTAGCACAGTCTAAATGTCACTTATAAAGGATTTACTTTTGCAAAACAGAGTCAAATTTTACTTTTTACTCTCTAAAAAAATAAACAACTATAACAAAGTAATAGCAGGTTGTGTAATTATTATGAACTCATAGCATCAAATGTTGGATTCCTCTTTTGGACTGTTTAAATTTCATGAACTATATTTTAAATTTCATAGAGAATAAAAACAAATAAACAAAAATGTTGTTTTTGGTCTCTTGGTAAAAATTTGATTATTCATCAGCTAAATGGCCTTACCTGCCAAAGAATCTTATGTCCTCATTTGTTTTGCCTCCTACTTTACCCCTCAGGAAATGTTTATAGCAAGAAGAAAAAAGTCATAAGACCTTTGAGAGTTATTCTATTCTATTGCTTGTTGCTAAATTTTAACCATATTTAGTTTTTGCTCCTGTGGCTTAAAGTTCTGCCTCTTGCCCTAGTTTTCCAATTTCAATCCAGTCCCATTATAACAGATCCCTATGCTCAAAGTGAGAGAGTGTCTTTTTGCTTGATTCAGTAGAGTAACCTTTTTATTTCTCACATCATCCATCTGTATCTGGACCTCAGGATAGGTCCCCTACTCCATAGCAATTGTACTCACAATCTTAAAGTAAATCATTTGGAACAACATACCTGGGAATTATGTCAGATATACTTTTCAGTGCATATATTTTCCCTTGGGATAGTTTATGTAATGCAAGAGCAGAAACAAATTGAGTAAGTCTATTTAATAGAGACTCTGAAAGCTCTGCCTTGCTATCATTGAAGACAAGAGCTGTCAAGAAACAAGCACTGAAAAGATGCATGCTGCTCTCTGCTCAGTGATGTAAGCAGAACAATCTTGGACAGAAGGACCAATATTAGACCATAGAATAGTTAGCACGAAATGGTGAAACGATTAATTCCTCAGATGCTAACTCAATGTCACAAAGGAAAAAGGAAGGAAAACAATAGAGCTACAACAATCTTGTAAACATTATGTAGATAATAGATTAATAAAGAGTAAGAAAAATGAAAAAGAGAAATACTTTCAATTCACCTCATGCTAAATGTGATTGGAAATAGCATAGCATTGCAAAATTGCTTTTATTTTATTTTTTTAATTTTTGCAATGGAAGGAAAGTTGGTATTTTTATGCTGCCATCTCAAGTCTATCATTTACTTTCTTTCCCAGACGCCAGGCTGACATAAAGTGTAAATTGCAGGAATAGAGATGGTTTGAGATTTGTATTTCCTTACAAGATAAATCAGGAGCAACTTAAATGCTTCTAATTCAACAATATAAGAAAAAAGGTAAATTAAATAACAAAGTAAGCCCTCTGTAACGTGCTTCTGAGGGCAGTAACTTGGGAAGAAAGAATCATACTTCAAGGTAAACCACCTTCACAGTACAGACAAGCACCACATGATTAGTTTGAAATTGTCACACCACATTGTGGGGTTTATCCAGGTGATTTCACCAATCTGGTTTCATTTTAAAGCCAGAAGCAACTTAAATGCTCCATTTTCGTATTCCAAAGTAGAAGTTCAAATTGTCTTAAGAACATAGTTGTTAAGTCTGAAAAGAAGAGGTAATCATGTCCTTTGGATTCAAGTCACCTACTTATTCTCTCTGAGCGTTGCCATGTTTAAATTCAGCTGCTGTGCCAGCTTTCATTGCCTTCACTATGAGAGAAGTTAGAGTTAAGCTTGGGAAGATAATTAGAATTATTACTTCCTGAATTAATGAACTAGACCTTGCTGTCTCTCATGTCAGTAAAACAAGAAGTTGAAGACAGGTAAAGAGTCACTTGAAAGGCAGAAAAATATGCAGTGCAAGCAAATATTATAGTAACTGGATGCAAGGGGAGGCTTTTCAGCCTATACAAATTGAATTTACATTCCTATATTGATCAAAGTTCTTTTTTCTCTCTTCCTCAAATTCTTACTAATGTTTCCTATAAAAATAGGTTGTGGCATCTGAGATCCAAGCTGTTGCATACATAAATCTCATAAACATAATAAAAAATAAGGGAATAGGAGAGGCAGGAATTCATATTCGTTCCTTAAGGCCATTACCAGCTTACATGTCATTATTTTATGTCTTTCTGAAACCAATATGCAGTGACAACAATCATTTCAAAAACTAGTTAAATTAATCTAGAAACCAATCAGCTCATTCTGAGACCCATAAAATATCCTGAGATTTGAACTTAACTTATACAACTATTTTTGTAGTTATTTTGTATAGATGTTGTGAGTATCCAGTTGGAAAGTAAGGGGTGACTAATAAGATTTATACAGCTACCATTATTAATACCTCTTTGCCTAATGAAGTTAAAATGCTTCACGATTTTTACATTTAGGCTCTAAATATGAGGATATAATATTATATTATTCAATTCAAATCTGAAAAATAATCTTCTTCACAATGTTAGCTAAATGCATGTACTCTATAAATGTTTATGTTGTCTTGAGGCTATGCTCTTCAACTATACAATTGCATTGTCAAATTGAGATTAATTTCAAAGTTTTAAGGATTATTTTAAAGCAGGCAAACAAACATTTACCAAGAATCTCTAACTGGAGTGAAAGGCTTGAGAAGAGCTAATACTGATTGTCACATGGAAGGAAAGTTTAATATGCTTAAATAGAATTATTTTTATACCCTTTATTTTAACTGTATGTCATAAAGTAGAAGAAAATACAAAAGCTACAATAATACAAATGTGTAATGTTTAATTGTCTCAATTGTATAAAAGGACAGATCACATAGTGCTGGCAGTTCATTTTAACAATACCTAGACTTAGAAAATTCAAAGAGTTTTAGTAGCTCTGTGCCAAGAAGTGGAGGTAGGGACAAAGAAGACCAAATATATATTTCTTATATTAATGTTTTCAAGCTTCCGGTCAAGATGGCAGAGTAGGTTTGTGCTTGCCTCCTCTTAAAAATACATCATAATTCCAACTAGACTACAGAATAGCCATCATTTAGAGTCACCTGAAGTCTACCTGAACAGAAGTCCTACAACTAGAGACACACAGAATAGGCTACCTCAAGCCTGGTAGGAGGGTCGGGTACAAGGAAAGAGCTGGTCTCACACCTACATGTGGCAGTTGAAAATCAGGAGGGGTAGTGCAACTACAAAGATTTCCCCAAAGAGTGAAAGATCCCAGCCCCACACCAGGCTTCCTAGCTCAGGGTTCCAGTGCTGAGAAGCGAAGTCTTCACAACTTATGGCTGTGAAAACCAACAAAGATTTGGGCTGAGTGAGACAGAGGGATGCTGGAGTCTCAGGCATTCCTTTTAAGAGGCTTAAACACAAACTTACTTGCTGACAAATTCATTCACTCTGAGCTCCAATGCTGGGGCAGCAGCTCAAAAGGTACCAGGAACATACAAAGAGGAAATGAATTGTCTGACTTCAGGGTAAAAGTTGGAGAGACAGCTTTCTCCCAAACAGAAGTAGTGGCAGAATCCATTGTCTCTTGTTGAGCCCTCTCCCCTCCTGGCATGCAGACCCATGTTACTGCCATATCTGAGTCTCCATCAACTTGGCTAACACTGGTTGCCCTGTTCTAGTAGTTCCATGAGATTCTACTCAACTTGTAGACGCAAGTCACTTTGTGGTTTTTCCATACAAACAGCCTGTCTTGGCTCATGCTGTGTACTTTCAGAGGTTCACAAAATCTATGCAAGCAGCATCTGGCCTTGGTGTACCCCATACCTTTTGCTGAGTAGCCTCAAACCCAGCACTAGCAACAGTGAGCCTCAGTTTGCAACTTGGCCTCTTGAATCATACCTAAGATCAGCGTCAGTGGCAGCCATCTGTGCATTGCTTGGTGGTTCATGCCAGATGGCCCCAGGCAGGGCACTGGCTGTGGCTGAACTTGGCTTGTAGACCCTAGCCTGCATGCCCAGTATCCAGCTTCAGTCTGGGCCAGGGTACCACCCATTCGAGATGACACCTAAAGAGCAAACTGGGCAGGCACCAGAGCCTTACTAAAGCAACTCTTGCTTTGTAAGGTCAGATCCTGTACAACAACTCTAGTCACCAGCCAGTCCCCATAACCATCAGCCCGAGAGTCAATCCCTCCCATTGACATACAAACAGTAACTAAGGCTCAACTACAACATGGGGGGGCATGCACAATCCATACAAGGACACACCTGGAGCACCTGGCTTAGGTGACCAGAAAGACTGAGCCCCATGGGACACCTTCTACATAAGGCCATTCTACTAAGACCAGGAGATATAGCAGTCCTACCTGATACATAGAAACAAACACAGACAGGAAGCCAAAATGGGGAGACAAAAACATGTCCCAAATGAAAGAACAGAACAAAGCTCTAGAAAAAAATAAACAAAATGGAGACAAGCAATCTGAGTTAAAAATATTGATTATAAAAATGTTCAATGAACTTAGCAAAAGAGTAGATAAACTCGGTGACAACTTTAACAGATAGAAAACATGAAAATGGTTAAAGAAAATATAAAAAAGAACAAATCAGAAATGAAGACTACAATAACTGAAAGGAAGAATACCTTAGGAGGAATCGACAGCACATTAGATGAAGCAGAGGATCATATCAGCTTAGCAGAAAACACCCAAATCAGAATAGCAACAAGAGAAAAGCTCCTTATGTATGCTGCCTACAAGAGACTGGCTTCAGACCGAAAGACACACACGGACTGAAACTAAAGGGATAGAAAATGATGTTTCGTGAAAATGGAAATGAAAAAAAAAAATCTGGGGTAGTAATACTTACACTAGACAAAATAGACTTTAAAACAGAGGCTATAACAAGAGACAAAGAAGGACCCATTTATCCCACTTTTGGGTATTTATCTGAAGAAACGCAAAACACTAGTTGGAAGAGACATGAGAATTCACAAGTTTATTGCCACATTATTTACAATAGTCAAGATATAGAGACTACCTGGGTGTCCGTCAATGGATGAATGGATAAAGAAGAGGTGGTACATATATGCACAATGGAATATTACTTAGTCATAAAAAAGGAACGAAATCTTGCCATTTGCAACATGATGGACCTAGAGGGTACTGTGCTGAATAGAGTAGGTAGAACAGAGAAAGACAAATACCATATGATTTCATTTACATGTAGAATCTAAAGACGAAATAAACAAACAAATAAAACTGAAACAAACTCATAGATACAGTGAATATTTTCATGATTGCCAGATGGGAGGAGGTTGGAGGGTGAGTGAAAAAAAGGAAGGGATTAAGAAGGAGAAATATTTATGGGATTGTAAAGTATAATATATGGTCAATAATATTATAATAACTATGTATGGTATCAGATGAGTACTAGATTTATCCAGGTGATCACAGTGTAAGTTATATAAATGCCTAATCACTGTGTTGTATACTTGACACTAATATAATATCATATGCCAACTGTAATTAAAAAATTAAAATACATAAAAAATATATCCAGAAGAACATAACATTATTATTTGATTTTATTTTAGTTCCTTTTGAATACCCACCTCAGGCAACCAAAACATGTCAGCCCTAGCTTCATGCATCATAACACAGAAAAAGTGTTTACTAATAGACCATATAAATGCCCATGTCATGTTTATCTTAAAAATCTATTTGCAATATTTATGTGCTTGTCTATGACAAGTAGTCACTTTGGGAAGAGCCATTAATTAAATTGACCATAAATGATCCAACTGCTGCTAGAGAAATATAATAGGTAAAAGCATTTTTCTTTAAATTCTATATCTGCTCTCTCTAGAATCAGCCTGTGCTTAAAGTACATCCTAAACAGTTATTCCTACCATTAGTCAATATTTAGTTAATTTATTTTTAAATAACTTATTATTATAGTTATGTTACTATTTTTTCTTCTTTATAGTCAGTAACTTTATAATTTAAAACAATTGCATTCTAATACAAATTACTATTATGTAAATTTAAATGACATCATAAATATTACGTAACATCATTAGAATATAGTTAAAGTTTAAAATAATATGATTAGCTTTTGCCTATAGTTAAACATATGGATATAACACCATTTATAAAAGGATTACTTTAATTTTCTTTTATCTGTGTGTGTGTTGTTTTCCTCTGTATTTTCAAATAATTGCCTTTATATAAAGTAGTAAAATTTATGTCATAATTTAAAAAAGGATTTTTAGTGATGTTAAAGGAATAGTTGTTTATATGTTATATTGATTTTAGCATGTGCAAAATGTCAACTAATAGCAATTATTTTGGAAAGATGGTATATAATAGAATATGTCCTCCCTAAGACTTAATTCAATTCAAAAGTAAATTAATATCATTTTACTCATTAGTTATTTGTATGTCTCTGTGTTCTAGACTATATATCAATTTCCTATTGCTGATGTGCTAAAAGTTTTGTAAAAAATGGATCCATGTAAATCTATTACTTTTAAAAACTCACCTCTAAACAGAAGATTTGAAGCCAAGAAAGTAGATTGACATGGTTACTTCTTTAAGTATTAATATAAAATGCTTACACATAATTTGATCATTTATTTATTTAATATTTTTGTTAAATAAATATATTTTGAAAATGTTTTGGATAGGATGCTAAGACACCGAGAGAAAAAATAAAGCATTATTTCTTGAGATAATTAGTTTAAATAATTTGATGAGACTATAGACATAGGAATAAATTATTATAATATGGTAAAAATAAGTGACAGTTAGAGAAATGTAAAAAATAAAATAAAATAAGGATAAAAACTAACTAAAAAGTGCTTAAGTCTCTACCAAATGTTGGTCCAAACACTGTGACAGTATTAGGTATACTAGAGATTTATTTACTGGGGGAAATGCTAGGGAAGGAAAATGATAAGAGACCCAGAAACTAAGACATCTTCAAAGTTTCATTTGTGCTCCTCACAATTCCTTTTGTTCTGAAGTAAACATTCACTTCAGAGCAAAAGAAGTGCAGCAATGAGCCTATACTCAGAACAATGGATTATGGAAAAACATGATGGTAGATAAAGCATGCTATAAGCCCATGGGTAGTAGTTTTGGCAGAAACATTGTACAGAGAAGGAAAATCTATACGCAGAGTATATAGTCCAGTAAAAACAAAAATGCTGCCCTTTTCATGATGAAAGTGGTCCAATATAATCAACTGAAACCAGTAGCTGGCTGACGACCCTGGGAAATGATGCCATATTTGGGACTTAGTGTTGGACTCTGAGCTGGCCGATTGGACACTTAGTGATGGCTGTAGCCATGTCAACCTTTGCTAGTGGAAGTCCATGTTCCTGAGTCTATGCATAACCTCCATTTTTGTCACCATGGCCACTTTTTTCATGAGGCCATTGGGCAATGACAAGAATGGCTGGAAAAAGAAGCTGATTGATATCTACAGAATGAGTACTCATATCCACTTGATACTAAAATCCTCCTCAGCTGAGCATTCATGTGAGACACAAATTTCTTCATATGTTTGCCCATTCAGAGAGATCTATCCAAATATCTCTTCCCTAAATTTTCTTGTCATTAATTTTCCAATCATGTCCATTCAAATCCCTGATCATCCAGACAAACAACTGGTCACAGCCTCATGAATTGGTATATAAACACACATCTGTCCTTTTCTCTTTTCAAGTAAAATGAACAACCGGATGCACTACCAAAAGTTTTACTCATTGGGGGAATTTTTCTTCACCACTATTCTTCAAGGGGGTCCCAAAAAGGGTGTTGTAAAGCTGCATCTGTCCACTTTTAGGTAGTGCTTGCATATCATGCAGAAATGACTGTAAGTCAGGCTTGAGTTTTCTCTTCTTCTGTTAACCAATCATAAGGAATTTCCTCAAAAAGTCATAAGTGCAGACTGGGAAAGAGAAAGCTGTATATCAGATATAGCGGCCAAGTGCCTTTGGGCTATTTCTTCATACAACTTGCTTGTGCTTTCAGGGCCTGCATATGCCCATTCACATATATACCACTTCCATTTGATGATGGGGTGCTACTTTGCACACTCAACTTTCTGACTTGGTAATATCCAGCTCATAACAGGCAGCTCAAATGACATGGTAACTTGGGGAGCTACGGTTCTAAGACATAGTAATAAGCTAAGATCTCTTTCTCAAAAGGAAGTACTTATCTGCAGAGATTGACAGAACTTTGTTCCAAAATCCTAAAGGTCTACCCTGCAATTCACCTATAGTGGCCTCTCAAAGTCTCCAAACAACATCCCTAGTTGCCGCTGACACTTCAAGCACCATTGGATCTGCTGGATCATATGACTCAAGTGACAGAGCAGATGACACAACAGCCTGGACCTGTTGCTGAACCTTGTCCTATTCTGGCTCCTAATCTAAACAAGCAGCTTTTAGAATTACTCAGAATATGGACCAGAGTAACACCCTAAATAAAGAGTATGTCACACCCATTATCCAAAGAAGCCTACTTGGCTTTGTGACTCTATTTTGGTTGTAGGAGGGTCCAGATGCAAAAATTTATCCTTTACCTGAGACAGGATATCTCAAAAAGTCTCAAACCTAGAAATTTCATTGAGGTTACAGCTCCTGAATTTCTGTTGGATTTGTTTCTCATTTTCTAGCATAAAAATATCTTACCGATAAGTCTAGAGTAGTGGTTACTTCTCACTCACTGCATCTAATCAGCATAATGTCTTTAATGTAATAAACCAGTGTGAAACCTTGTGGAAGAGAAGGATGATCAAGATTCCTGAGAAGTAAATTATGATGTAGGACTGGAGAGTTGATATACTCATGAGGTAAAATAGTGAAGTTGTATTACTAGCCTTGACAGCTGAAAGTAAATTGTTTCTGGTGTACCTTATTGACAGGGATGGACATAAAGGCATTTGCTAGACCAATAGCTATATACCTGGTACCAGGAGATCTGTTAACTTGCTCAAGCAATGAAACCACACCTGGTACATTAGCTGCAACTGGAGATACCACCTGGTTAAGCCTACTAACATCCACTGCCATTCTCTAAATTACATCTGTTTTCTACTTAGGCCAAATAGACAAATTGAACAGGCATGCTGTTTTGTTATCATCACCCCTGTGTCCATCAAGTCTTTTATAGTGGCCCTAATCTCCACAACAGCTCCAGGAATGCAATATTGCTTTTCGTTCACCGTTTTCCTATATAGAAGCATTTCTATTGGCTTCTACAGTATTACTGTAGGCCTTCCCCACAATAATAGCCCTCATTGCACAGGTCAGAGTCTCTATTGGGGTAATTTCTAGTGAGGGAAAAGGAGGAAGGATGTAGAGGAGATGGTGACAGCTATTGAACACTAATACAGATCTTATCTCTGTCAAGAAATGAGGAAAAGAAAAAAGATTGAGTGGGAGACTTTAAACCGCAGTGCAATTCCAAGAAAGTTTTAGCAAGATTGAGTCTTCAAGCCAAAGTCATCCATCAGAGGAGTCCCGTGCCTCACAGAAATCAGCCTGCCTTAGCATGCCTTGTACACTCATTCACCAACTAGAAGAAACCCTTAAGAAACATGGCCTCGATATGAATGTGGTGTAGAAATGGCTGTCAAAGTGAAGAAGATGGGGCCTTCCTTCAATTATACAATCCCATGGGGGAGATCTGAGAGGTGTATTTCCATGGCTTCCACATATTTATACCACTTACATTGAGACATTGTTTCACAACAACACAGAAAATGTTCCTTTGTGTGTAATAGAGGAAAGTTTTCTGAAACTATATTGGTCTATTGACACAGGCATGGTTAACCCTGTCTATTTAGTAAACATAACCAAAGTGAAAAGTATCTAAAGTGGCCAGCGCTGATGAAAGAATAATGTGGGATACATGATGAGAGGAGGAAAATTCAATCATAAAAATTTGATTCCTGAGTTTAAAAGGATAGAAATGGAAGTTCTGTATGTAAATACATCACTGAATAATGTTACCAATAAATTTTGCTAGTAATTTCACTGACATTTTTAAGCGTATTTTTTCTCCTTCATTCACCAGGTTATAATACCCAAGATAAAAGATTAAAAAGGAACTCAAAACTGTTGTGAATACTTGCAGTTAATTTCTAATTTGAGTTATCTCTAGCCATCTTTAAAATAACCAAAGGACGTCAAAACTCAGTAGAAAATTTTTATTTTCCAAAATTATCTTCACTTAATATGAGAAAATCTTAGAATTTCAATGTTATGATCAAAGATTTTTGTGTCAACTCACATTGCATAAAACACTTTTTGCATTAAAATTGATTTGTAAACAGAAGACAGTTTGTCCTGCTCAAAATTCATTTTCAACTATATGTTCTATATATCTCTGCCAAGGCACTCATCCTGCCGGACAGTTTGTCCTGCTCAAAATTCATTTTCAACTATATGTTCTATATATCTCTGCCAAGGCACTAACATCCTGCCGACATTTTTTTTTTTTTTTTTTGGTAATGAATGCTGAAGATCCGATGAGCCTATCTGTAATGTAGAGGACAAAAATAAAAACATATAGATGTCTCAGTAATAGATACAGAATGAATAAGCGCCTATTTGGTTAAGAGCTCAGGTATCTGAAAATATGTCAAATTGACTTTTACAAATTAATACAAACCTAAGGACAATAACTTTGTTCCCTCATAAGGCATTTAAACATTAGATGAGTTATATATTGTTTGAGTTATATGTGATTTGTTTATTTCAGTTGTATGCCATAGAAATCTCATAACCAGAGAACCTAGGAATGGATTTAAATACAGGTAAATATGGGTAATCAGTGTCACAAAGAAAATGAGATCTAGGTGTTGTATACTAAATGCCTGTATGACGTTTCGATGCCATGCATATAAATTCTCAATTGTCATTTGAGCGCACTATCTTATATTTCAGGGCCACCATGAGGAATGTCACTTTTCTCTACTGCAATTGATATTTCCTGTTGAAAGAAATGAAATGAGTTACACTGCAGTAATGTGAAGAGTCTGAAAGTATAAAATTTAAAGCAAACCTTTTTTTCTAGTCCTCATTTGTATTCCTATTCTAATTGCAGAATTGATTGTGCTTCCTTAGCAGACAGTGAATTGTTTCTGTGCTTAAATTATTCTACCACTATAATAGGAAAAAATTTCAAAATTAGAGTAAAAGTGCAATTATAGGATTAAAAAATATAATAAGATTTTTGTGGATTAAATTAGAACTATAGGTATATTAATCAATAAATGGATAAATATAAATATAGATAATTATCCATAATTTTTTTGTCTTAAAAATTATATTTTATGATAAAATTCTCCCTGGACTGAAACTTGGCTGATAGGCTTTCAGTCCAGATGGACAATGAATTTTTAAATTATATATAAAAAATAAAACATTCATTAAAAAAGACTTGAAAACGAAAGATGTTTGTGATCTTAGGCTTCTTATTTTAATTCTTTTTGAAGGTA
The DNA here is from genome assembly GCF_000325575.1 of Pteropus alecto. Lineage (NCBI taxonomy): Eukaryota > Metazoa > Chordata > Mammalia > Chiroptera > Pteropodidae > Pteropus > Pteropus alecto. The sequence goes on along the minus strand of NW_006494614.1, from coordinate 24,793,864 downwards.
ATTCAACATCTTAACAACTTGGTTCTTAATTCAGAAAGTGATTTCTCTGTAGGCAAATTTGAATGAAGTGAGGAACAATTATTCAGGTAATGAAGATGAATAAACTTGTTCTAAATGAAAGTGGTTTTATTGGTTCAAATTATCCAGAGTGGATACATAAATTAATTGAATTAGTTAGAAAATTGCTCAGCACTTCACTTTGCATGTGTGGATACAATCTGAATAATATTATAATAAAAATATTTAAAATGGTATACCACCCAAATATGTGTGCCTTCCGATACAGAAACATTTTTGGGAAGTAAAACTGCACAATACTATATTAATAAATGAATGAGTCTAGGACAAATAAAATAGTATATCTGTCTGTGATTTTAATAAACCATGTTAATTACATATAAATTTTACCAAAGCTTACACTTTTCTTTAATCCAAAATATAACAAAATGAATAGATCCAAGTAATAATCAAATAAATATGTTTTCATCATTACAAAGAATTGCAAAAATAACAGGCTCCATTAGGGTAATAGCATTTTGTTCTAAATATAAATTTAGAATTTACTTTTTTTTATGGTTTTGAAAGCATTTTCTCATAGCAATATTTTAAAAGGAAAACTCAGACATTTTTCCTGGTCAATTCTATTTCCTATCAGGCTGCAAATCCACCTTGTCAACTCTTTTTAAACCATCGAGGTATGAAAGGGAGAAGAGAGCAATATGCTAAGTTTGAGTCCCTACTCTGTTACTTACTGATGTGTAAAAGTAAGCAAGGGTTCATTTACTTTATTTGTGAATATTAAATGAGATTATGCATGGACAAATATTTTTAAACTATTGTGTTTTAAAAATAGTAATATTAAGATGATGTTAGTAACCATTTTAAAGAAAACAAAACAAATCTCAGTTGGAAACAATAATGGTTTAAAACATTTAGAAATATAAAATATATTCAATTTCCTATTATTTTATATTAAAAATATTCTTGTTGAAGACTAAGAATTAAATATATAGAAATATAATTCTGGAAACATATAACTATTGATCAAATATATAGTTAACATAAGATTAATGAAGAACAATTACTAGTTGTTTGTTTTTATCGATCTATAAATAAATGGGGAACTCTGCCCTGGAAAGAAAATGACCTAAAAAGAGTGGAAAGAAAAAAATCAGAAATATAATTCCATGATAATGAGCAAAACAAATTTGATCCAAATTTTTATTGAGCATGTACTATATAAGAGTGTCGATGGTATTCTACATAGTTATAAAGAAACCCTGAGAAAAAGCATGTGCTTGAACCAAAATAGATTTGCTTTCGGGACTCAGCTAAATGTTGTCGAATCAATTGCATTATGCCCTTGAGTCTTTTTTATAATTATCCAGAGGTCTCTTCCGTCAGAATAGATTCAGTTTGCAAGACTCTGGCATCTTTAGGTATGAATAAAGCACATATTTATCAGACTTTTAAATAAAGTATCATAGTGGGCATTGCATTGAGACAATGTACATAATCTTGAAGATATAACTAAGAAAAAGAAAGTAAAGGAGTGGTTCAGGAGTCATAAGTTATTGCCTGGCAACTAAGAGGATTTAATGTTGTCCTCATCTTTACTATACTTTAGACAGTTTTTCTTCCTAACTCTAGGCTCCTGACATTTCTTTCTTAGAACATCTACTTTAGTAAACTTGAAATTGTAATTTCTTTCTTTGCCTCTTTGAGATGTGTATCCTCTACAATCCAAGAATATGGCTTCAAAAGGAGCCAACCTTTTGAAATGCAATTATCAAGAAGATGATTCCCCTATCTTTCAGTGTCTGTGGGAGGGTAGGAGCCCAGCTTAGATAAGCACCAATGAACAAACACAGATGGCCTAGTTACATTGACCAATCTTTCCCCTGTCATCTTCTAATACTTTTCCACTAACTCACAGAGCACTTAAAAACTCTCCTGTCTTTTGTTTCAAAGGAGTTGAGTTCAATCCTTCTCTCCTAATACAATAGTCTTGAAAAAAAAGTCTTCCAGACCTGTTTAACTGGTGTAATTTTTTTTTTTTTTAATATTGGGAAAAATTTGGCATAAAATCAATCACTTTCTCTTCCTCTGTCTCTCAGTCAAAAAAAAAAAGTTTAAATCAGTTATATAAAACTAAGGATGTATAAAACTGAGGATGTAGAAAGAACACAGGCAATATTTCCAGATCTCGCCAAATGATTTTTATTTGTTTGTAATTTAGTATAACACAGCAGTCTCTTGTAGGTAGAAGGATTGTTGAGAAACTAAGTATTGAATCTAATGTTTCTTTTTTTTTTTTGTATATACATATATTTAAATAACCAACATGAACAATATCCTATAGGGAGGGAGAGTGGGGAGACTAAAAGTCTGGAGTAATTCACTAAAGTTTAAGAGACAGCATTCAGTGCTTGATGGCTGAATTTAAGTAGTCTTTAAATACTCACTTGAAGCGATGCATACAGCCCTGCATCTAATTATTTGGTACATAGACTATCACTGAGAGAAATTTTCCAATGTTAGTAACTTCAGTTCAAAACTCTAGAAAAAACATCTTGTTGTCTTTCCTGGAAATATTACATACTAAAAGGAACATTAGCTACTAAGAAGATCAGAAAAGATAAAATGAGATATGCAATATAAAACTTTTTAAAAGAAGGGATAACATCAGAGGAAATAACAAATGAGAATGAATACATTTCTAAGAAAAAGTTTTAACTATTTTACATATCTTTTGTATGATATCTTTTCTATGCTGTGTATAGATTTAGAATATACAGAAAATTCTAAAGAAAAAGAAAAAGTTGTCATTGACACATTAATTCAATACACAGATATTAAAACCAGTTTTGATTTTAAAATCCCTATGTAAGTTTTCCTTCTTTTCCCTTTCTTTTCCCCATCTTTTTTTTCTCTGTCTCTCTCTTTCTCTTTTTCTTCTCTTCCTTTCTTCCTTCTTTCCATCATTTTTTTAAAGGTGCCTGCATGACTGCAGGTTATTCTTTACAGTACAAAATAGGACTTTATAAGTTGAACTATAATTCCATTGCAGGTAAATCTACATTGCTCTAGTGCCTGGACATGCTCAGGGAGAAGGTTAAATTTAAGAGCTATTTAATTTGCATGCCTAAGTTATAACTTGAAAGTCTTGAAAGTCTATAAGAATTTATTTATGAAAATGTACTTAATTATGAAAATCCTCCTTATTAAAGGCATTCTTTTTTTCTGTTCATATGTATGTGCCAATTTTTTTTACCTATTTCTTTTATAATTCTTGTATCTTATTCCTCCAGTAGAATCCATGTAGACTCCATAAATATTAGCTAAAGCATAATAATTAGATGCAAGTAAATTGACATACTTTCCCAAAGGCCAAACTGGTTAGATAAAGATTAATTCTTTGGACTAAGCTAGCATAGAGATATGGTCATGGTTTGGGCAGATTTCTTCAAGTGCATACAGCACAGCATCACAGTCTACCTAATTCCTATGCTCTCCTCAAATATTTCTGCCTGCAAACCATGATAGAAGTTTATTGAATTGTATCTGAATGATAAAATGGTTTGATGCATTCAAATAAAGTCTCTGTTAATTGTCTGCCTGATCGGATCTATGCCTTTCTATGCATGAAACTACAGAGACATTCATAAAAATAAGTATTTGCATTGTAGATATAAGTTAAAATTTCAGAACTATATATTACAACCTGAATTTATTCAAATTGTCTTGAAAATATTGAGGCAAGTAATTCCTTATTTAAACAGTTTGGCTATTTTATCACACTACTGAAAAGCTAGTGATTATCTACTTTTTTTGTCACTAAATTTGTTAAACCGATGTCTCAAATTTTTATTTGTGTTCAAAGGTTGAACATCAGAATGTTTTGGGAATACACTGGGTTAATAAGGTGGTGAGGGAGAAAGCAAGGGAGATGGATATATTTAGGTAATATGTCCTTATAACTTTGATATATTTTTTCAGTGACTTGGTAAAACAACTGGCATTTTACCATCAACCTAGAGTCCATTAAATGAGCAAAAAAGGCCTATTACTATAACATAAAAATATTAATAAAGTTTATCCATCAATAAATCAAATTAATTTCATGGCACTAAGATTTAATAAAAAGTCTTTGGGATGGTATCCTTTATGACTTTTGGAATATTAGAAAAAAATTTTAGATAATTTTTTCCCTACTATGGTGTTCTGGCAATCAGATTTTTAAAATATTGGACTCTGAGATTTAGTGTAATGAAGTTATTATTTTAACTTTCTAGTGAAACAAGATTGTATCTTCATGATTATCTTTCAGTTAGAAATCCCCCTAATAAGATTGTAGATACAAAGGAGATGAGTTCTAGTTAAAATACAATCTCTAAGCCTTTTTAATCAACCGGAAAAAATAAAAACATTTCAGTTATGGAGCCCTAAAATAGATCTTCTGTCCATGAAAAGTAATGCAGTCTAGACTCTAGAATTCTTAACCTGAATGTTGTAACCATTATTTGATCTTTCTCCTGCTTTACGATTCATGATACGTAAACTTATAGAGTTGGAGAAGCTGAGGTTTGGCTTGATTAAGCATGTGAAAAAATGAATATTCACTGGTTGCCACTCTGAATTACTCTGACATTTGAAGTGTTTGTTCCAACCAAAATTTTTTTAAGCAGGTACAGATATCCTTATTTATCAGATAAACGAGATCTTTTTTCCCTTGTCTTTTATTATCCTATAGATGGTACTAATCATTAAAACTTTAATGAAAGGTCTTATATCACAAAGAAATTGGCTTTAGCTTTGTTCAGAATTTTTTAAATGTATCTCACTAATATTCTAAGCTCTATGAGGACAGAGATTTGGTCTCATTTTGAATGTTGTTGTTTACTGATGTATCTATCCCCAGTGCCTTCCAAAGTGACATACAGTAGATGGTAAATGAATATAGGTGACTGATTGAATATGTGCCTTCTTTAGATTTATTTTCAAAAGTTGAGTATTGCTGCACATTTAGATTCAGATTTTACTCTCCTTTATTTAGCTCCTTTCATGCATTATGCAATTTTTGAGTACAGTCACATACATTTACTCTTTAGGTCTCCCTGAAACATCTCAAGTAAGGATAATTTTCAGTTTAAGATTAAAAATCTGAAGCACAATCTACTATATGATGACCTTATATAATCATCTTCAGGATACAAACCCAGGTCTTTTAAATCAGTGGTCCATAATCAAACCATAATGGCTTCTAAAAGGGGTTTAGAGAGTCTAGAATAGGAATAGAATCATTATTTTATTTAATCTTATTAAAGAAGTAATAAAGTAGTAAGATTAAGTTAACAAAAGGAGAAAACCTTAATGTGATTAGATTTAGAATTAGAGGGAGAGAAGGAAGGTTATCACTAACCTTACAAGAAGTGTTGGACTTCTTGCCATGTAAGGAATCCTACAACCTAATACTCTGGTAAATTTCAGATTTCAAATTATAACTTTGTCATTGCCTAGAGATTTAAATGATACACTAGAGAATCTGAGTGGCTCAAATCATCTTATATTATAGTTCCAGCTACCTAAACTTCCAGACAAAATGAAATTAATATCATGAGTATTTCTAGCTCCAGCAGGGCCTCATCTTGGCTGCAGTGTGATTGCTTGGCTGGAATGCTACACCTACAATGCAGGAGAATCTCAGAGCATTCAGATGAATAAATCAAATACAGATGTGTGAAGGGCATACTAATATTGGAGACAAATAAAGGAACTCAGTGATACCACAAAATTTTCGAAGTAGTATCACATATCCAAAAACTCTGCTTTCCTTGTGGTCATTCAGAACATTATGTAGAATCTTGCTACAAATATCTCTCCATTTTCAGATCTAGATTCACTTTCAGAAAATGTAATATATATATGAAATTAAAAATATATACATATATATGTATATAGCAGTTTCTGAAAAATATCTTGTTTATTTTATAGATTTAGATTTTCCTACAAACAAACTATATATTGCAACTGGGCAAAACAGTCCCACTTTAAAACTCTCATCCTGTTATCACATCAAGTTTAGAATTTGTTGCAGATTATTTGTGTTAACAAAGTACTTTTATTTAATAGTCATTGTTGAATTTTGTAAACTTCCACTTAGTACTTCTAACTTCTGCCATAATTTTATCTAGTAATGTGAGACACTGAAAAAAGTTTTCAATTTTACAACTAGCCAAAACTAAATGATAGACAGAAATTCTCTTTTTCTAATCCTTTCTAGACACGACAAAATAATATCTCTCTCTCAAAGATGGCATGAAAGATTCATATTCACCAAATGGTTTGTACTAGATGTGAGGAGCTCAGCCCAACTAAGTGCTTCTATTCGTTGGGCTGGTGGGAGAGGGATTTTATTTTGTCAGGAGAAAACATGAGGAATTATAAAGTAGGTGTACGTGGAATGTATTTGAGAAATTGGGCTTCGGTAGTCCTGTTTTACAAGCTATAAGAATCTGAATGCTATTGCCTCAAGAGATATTTTTTTTTTTTTTACTGAATGTTGTAAAACTATTTATTTTACTGATTGTAATAGTTTTTAAAATGTTACAACAAATCTTTTATAAAATAATGTGCTAAAAACATAAATATGCATGTTTAATGAAAAACATGTTGAATTTTTTTCTTAAAAATGTCGAAGATAAATGAGTTACTTTTTCCAAATGTATGTTGATATTTATCATCCAAAATGAGCATCAAAGTGACATCACAATCACATAAAAATCATAAAAAACAAAAACACTAAAGTAATAATATTAGTATCTAATTTATGTTAAACATAATTTTAAGATGACTGAATTCAAAGGCAGAATTTGACACGTGCAGTTACAGAAGTTATATATAGGGAAACCATGACTTTTCATTGAGATCAAATGATTATTCTTCTAAATTAATTTTTCTTATTTTGATTAACAAATTTTTTCTTGAATTTACAAAATGAGAAATGATGATTATTAAGGTGTTAGCTTCATGAGCAGAAGAATACTTTTACAAATAGTTTGATAATGCTAGGTTTATATCCTTATTATCATATAATTAAATAGAAAATCAATTATTTCTCATATTGGCTTGAGTTTATATTTTGAAAAACTGCAGTTAACATAATCTCTAGGTATTATCATGATAATACTATTGCAAAATAGTTGAATTCAACATTGAAGATAAAATTGTTTCTATAATGACTACATGAATACACATTTTAGTAAAGCATATTGTCATTTCAGAAGCAATGATCATACCAAGTTAAGAAACCTATAGAACAAAAAATACTTGAAATTGATTGTGGTAAATATATAACACATAATTGTATTCAAATAAACTTTAATATTCTACCAATTAAAATTGAAGTGTAGAGCTGTCAAAAGTTTAAAAAGCCAATAGTTATATTTAAAAAAAAATGAAGTACAATAGTTTGTGAGAGTTATGATACAAAATTTTATAAGTAAATAATCATTAAGATAGTATATGATTTGTTGCTCCACGGCTATTTCTCAGATTACAGAAAAGTATAAACATTTGAAAAACTACTTTGCAAATTCACCTAAATATCATATAGTGGTACTGATCCCCTTTGGACCTATTTAGGTTCCCTTTGGGACTTCATTATTTTATGTATTAGGTACATTTTATTCAAATATTAGATTTAACTTTTGGTATTATTAATCCCGGATTTCTTTACTTTTGAGTATTGAGATTTCAAAGTAGTTGATTACAGGGATGCTGATATTGCTCTGATTTATTTGCAGTCCCATAGACTTCTAGATGACTCGGGTTTTTATGGGTTCTAATTCTAACATTAATGGCAAGAATTTAAGATTTTTCTGTAAAACCACAGGCAGAATTTATTTATCTCTTTGCAGAAGAGTCTTCCATATGTTTATATTTTAATTTTTCTCCTTTTCTCTCAGTAAAATAATTTTTAAGCATAGATCAATTCTCTTTACACAGTCCTTTCATACAAAGGAAGCTTTATTCATAATTATATAAGCAAATTTCTGTGTCTTGGTCGATAAACTAGATTTCCTCAACTAATACCTCAATGACTGAGTGATTTTCAAACATGCCCCACTACAGCATATGCACACTGCCCTAAAGAGCCTCAAAGAATAGCAATTATATAGAGTGGAGGGTGATCCAACTAAAGTATCTGACACTCACTTATCTGTAATGTTCCTCGTGTATTCATCTGGAACCTACCTGTTTAGTCAGTGAAGGCTGGACTGTAATTAATAATATATGAATTACAGTGTTTTCCTTTTGAAAACTGTAAGATAGAAAATGTTCCCTGACTCCATGAAGCCTCAATCATCTACATCTGCTGGAATATTCATGCTGAACTGCACAATAGTCCTGGATATTTCTCTTATGCAGCATGGTCTCTCGCTGTCTCTGAGACAGTGAATGATGCACATTAAAGAATAAATGCAAACAGGCTTTCTCGTTCATTCATTCACTTAGTCATGTAGCCAATAAGACTTTATAAAGCACCTGAAAATGCTATTCACTGTGCTAGAGCTAAGGATATTGAATAAGACAAACTTTTCTACCATCTTTATTTAGTGAATAGAGTAAATAAATTAGTAAATTCCTATAACAGAAAAGCTCAAAGAGTTACAAGAGAGAATGAAAATTTCTAGGCATACATTTGTGTTTTATCTAGTCACCTACCCAATGCTGACTGATGAGAGAAAGACTCTGGCAAGGTGAAATTCAAACTGAGAACCTGGTGGAACAAGGCATGCCATAGCAGAAGAATGTCCTAGCAAATAAATGGATTTGTGCAAAGGCCCTGAGGCTGAAAAGACTTTGGAATTTTTAAATAACTACAAAATCTCTGTTAGGCTGAGACATGATGAACAAGGTGAGTTTGTGACATAAGATAAAGCCAGAGAGTAAAGCAAGGACCATATGAAGATTCTATAAGCAAAAGTAAAGGTAATGCGATGTGTAAGCAGGGAAGTCTGTGAAACCGTTTATGTTTTTAAAACATTTCTTATTACTGTGTGAAGAATAAATTGGGAAAGAGCACAGACGGGGAGTAGGATAGATACTTAACAGCATGAGGCCAATAGAGTGGCATATTCCATCCACCTAATAATGAAAAAATAATCTAATCTCTCTATATAAAACAAAACTGAGAATCTTCTTTAGTATATTTATTTATTTTATATTTATATATATATTTATTTATATTATATTTAGAGATATGAGTGATCAGTTACGTATTTATATATTAAGTAATATATTAAATTGAAAATAATTCACCTTTCACATTTTTACTTACTTATATAAAGATATCTTTGTCACAATATGAACATTGGATATACAAGCTGTGTTTTTTTCTCTATTACAAAAACTTTGTAAATCAAACATATCTGATTTATATTGATTTTGAATTTAGCACTGAGAGAAAACACTTACATGTTCTGTAATATTGTTAAGCATCACAAATAAAATTATAAGATAAATTGTGTTTTTTTTTTTTAGTTGGAAATTAGATGACTCATCATGTAGGAAAATGACTCCATGATGATTGGGTAGTTTATAATTTGAATTGTAAGTTAGGCATTATGATGTGTTTCCTGTCACAAAATGTGGTCTAGCATTAGATTATGTATTCTTATCTTGAGCTCAATTAAGCAACAAAGTGCTGAGTTCACTTAATGAATAAAATTCAAGAAACAGCAGCTGAATTTTTCCCAAATTATGGTGTTTTTTGTTTGTTTGTTTGTTTTTACTGTGCTGTATTTCTATCATGTACAAAACATTCAATTTCGTAACCTGCTCATTATAAACTACGTAGCCCTGAAGTTCTCCCATTTTTACAATTATACACTCCTTTGAATTGTATTTTACAAGCTCTATTTTATTCTAAAGTAAAAGGTTGATAATAGACATGGGTAGTCATGAAAACATGCCTTCCTGAAGGAAACAAGGTCCAGGGAAAACAGAGAGCTTTAATTAAAAATAATTAAATCTATTGAACCCTAAATCCCTGAATCAGGTTGACACGAGAATGTGTAGTATTTATGTACTGTTGATTTTGAAAGAAGGTATTGTTTTCTTAGAAATTTGTGTATATAGCTACCCAATGGTTTTATAGGCAAATGTCTTCCTTCATGGACAGTCATCAATATTTAATCACCCTCATTGTATGCTAAGTGCACTAGATACAGTGTAGTTGGGAAATGTCCAAAAGAATTGACCTAGCACATGACTTCAAACATTTTTACTTTTGTAGAAATGGTAACTTTTTGCACATATACAATATCGATGTATGTAATTATTTGTTTGCTACTTTCTTTCTCATTAAGTTATAAGCCCCATGAAAGCAGTGGATATGATTCTTTTTATAGACCACTGAAACCCCAGATCAAAGCATTATGCTTGACACAAAATGGACATCACGAAATGATCTGGATGCTTAAGAAAAGGAATATGGAGAATCTAAAGTGAAAAGAACATTTAAAAAATACATTTTACAAAGCATTGTGTAGAAACACATGAGCTACTAAGAAATCAGTTAATGGGGTTGTTATTTAAAATATGAAATGATAATAAATGCAGATAAAAATTCTTTATTACAGAAACAAAGGCTATAGTATAGAATCAATTTTTTAGTTCAAACTATCATGGAACCAAAACAATGTGAGATACACAAAGAGATAAATATATCAAACAATACAGGTAGACACTTAAAAAATAAGAAAATAATATATTAACAGAACATTAAAAAAATCCAAATAATACTGGGGTAATATTTTATATAGATTTCAGTGAAGAAAAAGCGAAAATTACTCCTAACATCCTAATGTAAGGCATATGTGCTTAGATTAGAAATGTATGTCATATACACTCTAGAACTGAATTAAGACATTCATCTCCATGCATGTGTGTTCAAATGTCTCTACTTAAGGAATTTCTTCAATTATTGTTCATATAGACATTTAGCACAAATTAAAGTTTGCCACTGATATTCTTGGACCTACAGTAGGTAATAGTACATACTATCAGCAATATCAGCAACATTCCAGACTTCAATGAATAGTGACCTTCAACCACAGAAGCTCTTCATAGTACATGGAGTTCTGTGTGCCTTACAGCTGACTAAAAGCAGTAAAATAATGAGAGAAGTAATTTGACTGAGTATCAACAACAGATGAAGTAATAATGACGGTTAGATTATCTTTGAGTTGGCACTGTGTTGTCAGATGCATCCCTCACCAGTTTGGTTATTTGGGGAAAAAAAATAAGAAAAATGTTCTCGGCTAAATAATGGACTCCATGTCCTAATGTCTCCTAATCACTGGTACCTGCAAATATGTTACTTTACATGGCACAAAGGGGCTCTGTAGATGTGATTACATTACAAATTTTGCTGTTGGGAGATTTTTCAGAATTACCTGGTGAACTCAACCATAATCATTAGAGTCCTTATGAGAGAGGGTTAGAAGGGTCATAATAGAATCAGAAGATGATCTGTGATGACAAAAACAGAGATCAGAGTGAGAGAGACATTTGAAGTTGTTACACTGTGCACTTTGAAGATTAAGAAGGAATTAAAAGTTGAAGATTGTAGGTGGCTAATATAAGCTGGAAAATACAAGAAAACAGGTTCTCCTTCAGAGCCCCCAGAAGAAATGAAGCTATGCTGACACATTTTGGACTTCAGACCTCCAGAATTATAAGAGGAAAAAATTGTGTGCCTGTGTGTGTTTTTAGCAACTAAGTTTATCATAATTTGTGACAGCAGCAGTAGGAAACTAATACAGGGGAAAAAGTTTCTGTAAAATTGCTGTGGAAGATACAATAGGAAAACTGATTCTAAATCATTCTATCTTCAGGGCCCAACTACCATGCCATGAGGTTTTCCAGTTAATGGACAGCAGAACAGCAAAAATTGGGAGAACAGTTTCTCAGCTCAGAGTAAATAAAAAATACAACAAAGGTACAGGCCTAGTTTTAGAACATTAAATAATCATAAATACAAAAAAGATTGAATATAAGCTTTATAAGTGGTCAAACTGAGACCTGGACAAGGTAAGTCATTTGTTCAAAGTCACAAAATGGTATTCTCCTGACTCAGAAGAATATTTTTAATATACTATAACTTTCTCTAAAACTATTTTAAATTAGTACATTTTTATAACACGATGTATATTTTGCCAATATGAAGCATCAAAAGGATATCAAATAAATGAATTATCTTAATGAGCATTAGCTAGAAAGAGTATATTGTGGGGGATGAATTTTGAATTACTAGCAAGTGTAATACAAAGAGAATGATGGTCCTACTCTGAATGGCATCATTAAGTTTATGTGGAAGTACTCAGGTAATATTTTTTTTTGTTTAAGTTTTCTAAGATTTTACTATGAAAATTGTCTCAATCCATGAATGTTTTCTATACTGTAGCTCTGCCATTCCTCAGTCCATTTCTTGTCTCCTGGAACTCCAGAGAGGGTCTAAATCAGTCTGGTTGCCACCCAATCCATCTGCTCAGAGTCTAACATGCCAAAGAGCATAAGACATCACACTTTCCTGCAACTTTGCTCTTAGTATCTGATAAAGAGCAAAACCAGGGCCCTCCAAATTGGTGCCATGATCTGAGGGTCTATGTGGCTTGTAAACTTATGAACAGGAGAAAGGGACCAAAACATTTTCCTTGCACAGCTTGAATTATGTTTATTTTAGAGATGCAAGAAGAGCCAATGTATATTACATTTACTTTAATATCTGGAACTACAAAACTATATTTATTCATTTAATCAATAAATATTTATTGGCCAAACCCAATATTAATAGCCTGTACAATATGATAATCAAAACAGACATGGTCCCTGACCTCCTGTAGCTTTCACTCTAAGATGGGAGACAGTTAAGAAACAGGTGAGTGGACACATAAATACATAGTGACAAGTTAGGAAAACAACTGAGAAAAATGTTAGGAAGGAATGGATGGGGTTGGAGGCCTACTCTAGCTTGGATGATCAGAAAGAACTACTCTGAGAGAAAGATATTGAGTTGATATCTAAGATGGAAAGAAGAAACAAGTAGTCAGAATGTCAAGTAAGATATTTCATACAAAGGGACTAACATCTACAAAGGCCTGGAGAGGAAGGAGATAGGCATAGTAAAGGATCTGTGTGACAGAAGAAAGAGTGAAAAATTATGTGAGCAAAGACCAGAGAGTGGGAGAGGTAAGTTCCTAAGGGACTATTGGAGGAAAAGAAAATCAATTGAGATATATTCTAAATTCAACATTGGTCTAAAGAATACAAATTAATAGAATTATGAGTATCATGAAGGAACTGAAAGAAGTAGATGGAGAGAGGAGAAAGAGCAAAACAATAAAAAAGGAAGGATCTGGGCAGTAGAATGTTAGAGATAGGTCTTATAAGCCATGTTCACATTTTTCTCTCAAACTAAGAGCAATGGAAAGACATAGAAAGGATTTGAGAAGTGAAGTGACACAATCAGGTATGTATTTTTAAACGTTAACTTTGGCTCTGGAAGAGGTGGTATTAAAATTCTAGGTGAGAGGGTGAGAAACTAATGTTTTAACTGAGGTGTTGGCCATGGGGACAGACAAAAGTTAGAGGAGTAAGATGAAAAAGAATTTGTGTCAGAGTTTCTTGCATGAGTAATTGAGAGGATGTTACATGTCTAAAAGGTTGAAATGTGCAAGAAAACAAGTCAAATGAATACAAGTTAAAATCTTTGGATAGTGCCTGAGAGCTATCCAAAAAGATGTATCAAGTTAAATACACATGTCTAATTGGCAAATATAATTTAGTGAAATCTCAAAAGATAAAGAAAAAAAAGGAAGTTGAAACTACACTTTGGATTTAGATATGCCACAAAGAGAATATAGAATTAAACAAAAGCAGGATTTAGATCCAGGCCCTGGGACCCACAGTGTTTAATATTTTCATAGATGAAACATTAGAATAAGTGAAACCCCAAAATGACACCCAGAAGAGCTGCTATTGGAGTATGAGAAAATGTCAGAAAGTGTAAGTTCTTAGAACTCCAAATGAGAAAAAAAATGTTGTAAGCAGAAATGTGTGGTCAACAGAGTTAACTGCTGCTGAGGAAAATTTTAATTGAATAGGAGAATTTAGAGAAAATAAGAGAAAGAAGTATTAAGATTTTAGATGGATTTAAAAAAAGCATATATAAAAGCATAATGATATTTAATGACTACAGTCCTCTGTATGGTTATAGCATATGGGATGGTAAAATAGGACTAGAGGAAAGAAAAACTGGGAAATGAGCTGGAGATATAGCTAGGAGCTCATGTGCTGATATGGTGGCTTTTCTAAATTTCAAATATGATAAAGCTGTTAAAGTTGGAATGTGTGACAATCATATTTATATTTTAGAAAGTCTGCTCTGATTATTTTGATAGCATTTTGGAAAATTATCTGCAGTGAGAAAGGGGAGTTCTAAGCCAATTTTAGTAAATCAGGTGAGTAGTTAAAATGACACAAAATAAGTCAAATGTGAGGAAATAAAAGGAGAGCTCAGATTAAAGAGTTGACATTTCTGGATGTGTCGAAGGACTAGATGGAAAGACTAAGGCATAGGTTAACATTTATGAAAGACTTAAATCATTTATGAAAATGACAAAAGAAAAAGAAGATAAGGCATAGGAATCAGGGCTGTCAAGTATGTGTCTTGCATCTTTAACTTGGTAGAGCATCACCACTCACCAAGATGGGAAAGTAGAGGAAAATACTGTTCACTCATTTATTGAGCCACCACTGTGTTTTTTGAGCTGCCACAATGTTCAAGGTACTGGGGATACAATAGTGAATAAAACAGATAAAATTGCTAACCTCATGTTTACATATGACAGGCAAGAAGAGAAGTATCATTTTGTTTGTCTTGAATTGGTAAAATAATGTCTTATTTTGGTAAAATCTCAAATAAATGTCTCTTTGAGAGAGATTTGGAGATGGAGGATTTCCCTTACACAGTTCAAAATTTTGCCATGCCATTTTTTGTGGAATAATTGCAAGGAAATCAACTTTAAACAAGTTGTTAACAAATGAAGAGAAAAAAAAACTGCAGTTATTATATGGAATAATCCAAATATATTATAGCTACAACTGAAATAATATCTGCCTTAAATATACATTGGATTCCATCTGCCTTGTCTACCTACACAAACAGGCAAATGACCAATAATGATGAACCTGAGATACTCCAGCTTCATTCATGACATTCATGAAGGAACATACTTCAACTATAAGCTCTCCCCCATTGCATTTCACTATCATCCTGGTTATTGATATTTATCTTAGTCTCTCATTTTATTTCTGGTTCTGTCCATAAGGCATTGTGTTGACATTTTCTTTCTCTTTCGTTCTCATTGTTTTGCCTCTTACACAGTTTGAATCAGTTTCACCGTTTCAGCTCTTACTGTTTTACAATGTCCTATTATTTTCTTTTTAAGACCAAACCTCAAGAATTCCAAGTTCCATTGTCTTTAATCCTTAGCTAAGGAGACTTCAGGCAAGTAGTGTCTATATAAATCACTAAACACATTTTCTTCTTAACTCCAGCACTGGTCAAATATTTATTAGCATAGTTGGTTTCATTTGACATCCCTAACTGAGTCATGATAAAGAGAATTTGGAAAGAGACCAAAGAGGGGTAATAAAAATGATTAACAACTGGAGAAATGAGACCTAGGAGAAAAGGCTAAAGAAACGGGGGTTAGTAACACCTAGAGACATGAATGTTAGAGCGAGGGGCAGAGACTTAAGCACTATAAATAGTGAAGAGGCTCTTGTAGTGATGGAGAGCAAATGTTCTTTCTAGGAAGTAACAATGGGGATAGAATTTATAGCAAGGTGTTTGGCCTAGGAAAGGACATCTTGATTTAATGGATTGTGAGAGTTAGTTCTCTTCTTTGTAATTTCTTAGTGAGGCTATGATCTTTTTCTCATCAAGGGCATACATCTTTATTGACAATTTTCCCACAATGTGGAAGTAAAGATATCTAAAATATTGGAAACTCTAAGAGCATATTATAAAAGATTTTCATAGCCTAGGTATCTATAAATACATATAGTATTTCACTAAATAGAAGTGGTTAGACAATTGGTATGGGGAAGAAAATATTCTCTCAATAAAAAATAATGTTTGACCATTTTTATTTTAAATTTCTTGGGCTTCAAATCATCTTGAAGCTATTACTACACTAGGAAGACCATGAACTTTATGATTTTTAAAATGTCTCTCATGCATTCTTAACCTTAGGGAAAAATTCACTTGGTATCACATAGCAGAATGTTTGAAAGGAGGCAACAAAGGACACTGTAAACCTAAGAAGTGTCTTTTTCCTTCTATAAGATAGTGAAACTACATTTGACACTTTTTTTTTGTCTTGATCATTGGTTTAAAATGTAGGAGTTTTTGTTGTATTTAGTGTCTACATTAAAAGAAAACATATCATTATGTTTGCAATCTCAGGTACTGTCTTAGTACCACATATTTTAAATACCTAAGCTGCCATTTGTGCATTTAGAAGCACAGGATAATATATCAAATATTTCACTTACTGATTTTGAAACTTACTATTTATTCTATATTCAATGTATTCATTTATATTGGTGCAATTTCTAAACACAGAATTATAGCTATTTCAAGTTTTTGTAGCAGATCAATTAATATCTTTATTTTCTTTATAACATATTCTATAGGGTCATTATATTAATTTTATGATACCAAGCTATACATTCAAAGTAACAAAACAATACCGAAAGAAATACCATGCAAAATTATTCACAAAAAGTCTGTACGATAATGTTACCAGTTTATTTTTGTAGTGTTACTACCATGTAGCAAAACTGGCATTAATCTGTTAAGACTGTTAGTCTAGTTACACAAAAGTTCTACCACTGAAGTGTAAGAAACAAGTAAGAATCTTTTCCCTTTTAAGGATTTAACAAAAATGTTAATAAAATGTAATTTTATAAATCACTCCAATGCTTAACAATATCATATTCAGAGAAAAATTCTCCCCAATATTGCAAATGAAAAATGGCAAGACCTGTTGACCAATTCAAAGAGTCTTTCAAATAAATTCTTGATGAATATTGTTAAATGAATCCTTGGTATTCACATACATTTTCCTCAGATGGTAAAATGCCTGATTTTTTAGTTACACTTTTTGATATGAGTATTCACTTGTTAAGTGTAGTTCTCTTAGAAGCTCTCAGATTCTTTATGTTCTTTATGAACAGACTTAAGTAAGAGAATAATAAGAAGAAAACTAAGGAGACGTTAAATTCATTGGAAAAATGTGTATTAAGTGCTTAATATGTAATTACTGGGTTAGTTGATGAGAGTAAAACAATGAAAAGAAAAATACTACTCAGGCCTTAAAAGAGTGTACACAGGTTGGGAAAATAAAGCATGCAAATTAAGCAATCTGTTAGTTACATAACATTTACTGAACACCTACTGTCTGTAAGGTATTGTAATAGAGAAATCGCTTCCATTTTCTCATTGAATCTTTATAATAACATTCAAGAATACCCAGCAACCCAGTCCTGTCACTGGGTCGATATGGGGGAAAAAACCTAAGTATAAATTGAACTTATCTAGTTAGTGAAAGGTTGCCCTTTTTTTCTCTTCGCTAATTTTTGATGATTTTTATTACTTAATTAATAAAGGAGACTGTATGATCTTCTAAGGAGAGCCCAGGCTCTGTGCTCAAATCTCTGCTTGAAAACCAGGTCTGCTAATTATTGGCTTTATGATCTTGCAAAAAATTTAGGTTTTTCCCCCCGTATCTGCCCAATGACAGGACTGGGTTGCTGGGTATTCTTGAATGTTCCTTCCGTTTCTGGAATTTAGATATTCTACACATCTATGATTTTCATATGGACTGGACTGATTGATGTGGTATTTCTTGAGGAGGCAGAGCCAAGCTGATTTTTGAAGCATAGCAGGTACTAGAACTGGGTGAAGAAAGGCCATGGCAGTTCTGTGTGGTTCAGGTGGGGAAAGAATACAACTTCAGCAGCAAGAAGGGGCAGGGAGAGGTACACTTAACTTGGTTAGCATGTATTTATTGGAGCAGGAGCTGATATAGTTAGCTAGTAATGTGCAGTCACAGTTAGGAAAACTTTGAAAGCAAAGATGAGGAGTCCTAAAATCAAGCTAAAAATATGAATAAGGTGTTTGGTATTCATGTAGTGATCAATAGATATTATAGGCTTCAAAAGCAGTCTACAGGAAAATAGAGAATATTTGGGCCAATTATTCTTGTTGAGAGCATGCTAAATTGAGTAGAAGGAAGAAGAGGAATGAGTATAAGATCCTTATATTTCATGTACAGAAATCAATAGTACCTCAGGGTTATTCCTCAGAAATCCCTTCTCTGCATTCTGATATAGTTGTGTGTTTATATCTTGCTCAATTTACACACACATACACACACACACACACACACACACACACACACATAAACATAACTGACTTTTCTCCCAGATTCTATTTCTGAAATTTTTTGTCTAAGTCAGATGTGATATCTAACTAATATTTATTGTTCATGCCTCCCAAACTCCCCAATTGCTTCAGATCACTATATTTTCAATGGTCCCTTTCACTGTTGATACTGTCTTTTCTTTAGCCTTCTTCACACACCTTCAGGTGATATGTAAACTTAACCCACCCTAGTCACTATGAAAAGTCTAACCTCTGGTGTATTCACAATTGCCTTCTATTAATCATGCTTTGCTCTTTATTCTCATTGACAGAGATCCTTGAATAAATAGTTGTGATTGTAACTATGCCTAATCATGTGCCATCCTAATAGGCGTGTCATTTCAAACTGACAATTGATGATGATAGGAGGCAATTGAATATTTTCCAATACTAAGATCAATGGATGTCATGTCTTAACCATAACATACATACGATTACCTCATATTTAAATACAATTGTTTGAGAACTTCTTATTTTAAATTTGACAATTTGCAAGTTATATGTCACATGTATCTAAGAAAAATAGTTGTTGAATGCAGTTTTGTATTTTATATGCATTTAAGAAAAATACTTTATTAGCTACAAATATTTGACATGATATCTTGCTTTGCACAGATGAATTTTCTTAAAACTATGTCTTTTTTTATTATTATTTTCCTAGATTTTTAAAGTAGGGTGTAGGATTCTTAGATAATGACAATAGCATGCCACTCTCAATAAACTGCTTTTAAAGGAGATGAGCTCTCTTTTCTCTCTTGAGATACTCATAACATAATGCAAAAGGTGTCAAAAATAATTAAGATGAATGGTTTTCTATCCAACAAAATAAAATTTATCTTTTGGAATTTTGACATTTTTCCTATGCTGTGCATAATTCTAATAAGAGCAAATCAAGTGTGCATCTGCTCAACGAGAGTGGAAAGAATCTTTTATATGGCATTTAGAATAATTAGTTGGTAGAATAATGTAAGGATTTTAAATCATTAACAGCCCCTGTGTTCCAACTGTTATACAAACAAGGTTAGAGCTTATGGCCCTAGATACTGACAATTTAATAATCTTACTAAATGCAAAGAATTTCTGTCACTTTCATGAGTACAAAACTAAATTCCTCTGAAAAATAATGTTGTTGAGTAACAAGAAAAAATTTTATAATTTACATTATGCACTTCATCTACTTAGGAGCTGAGGAAATCATACATATCTCTAGCAGCTTCAATAAAAATGACCTAGATACTTCCAGAGAATAAATTATTCTATTGACTGGAATTAGTTCTATTATCAATATTTTATTTATTGATTCGTTTTCTGAAAATGGTTCCCTGTAACCAGAGTTTCCTAAGATTTAGATTTAGCCATATCATTTACTCATTCATCCAAATGCCCCCAAAAATTAGTTGTTATACATAACTGCATTTTTTCAAAGGGTACGTGATGGCATGTGTTAAATATAGGAGTACTATCTTGATGATTACAAAGTTGATGATTTTTTTACTCATTTTCAAAATGCATCATTAATGCCCTCATGTACTGAAAAGTTGATAATAATATCCGAAAAGTTTGCATGTCCTTGAAACTATTCTAAACCTGTGGTATCACACTAGTCTGATGTTATTCCACCTTCTCCAAAAATCTAACAATATGTCCCCGAGGACATATCCTGAGCTAAATCCTGAGAAGGCAATGTTTTTCAGCCAAGCAGTTAAGGCAGCCAGATTGTTCTCTGATTTTCTGAATTTCATTTCAAACGATCTCAGGTGTCATTTATAGAAATTACTTTCTCAATTTCAAGGAAAAAATGTTAAGTTTTTATCAGTATAGGAAATTGTACCTGGAGTGTCCACCAAATATAACCAATCTTTGACATAGAGCCCCTGATTTATTTTCCCCCAATTGATGAGACTACTCTAATTAGACACATGAACTCACCCAACACTGTCAGCCTATGTAATACATGAGTATAGTCAGAAGAGACATCAAGCGAAGGCCCTGACAGGATGGTAACTATACTCTTTCAGCTTTCTGGGATCATACCAAATCTTTGTTATAAATGATACAATAGTGTGGGTTTGAGCCCCGATTACTACATAGAGAATTTAAGATGTCAGCAGCATGACTAATAGTGAAAAGTAATTGAATTTCACTTTCTGATTTCATTGTAAAATAATATAAAATATCATATAGTAGTGTAAAAAACACTCTTACTAATATGTTGTTCTTTATCATAGCAAGTGTTTTAACAATTAACAATAGGTGTACTACAGAGTTTGATGTCAAATTTGAGTTGGGTACCAGTTACTAATTAGCTATGTGACCTTGGGAAACATATTATTTTCTCTTCTCATTTTCTTGGTTTAACTATGTCAGAGTGATGGAAGGATGACATGGCCTAATGCTTGTAAAGTGCTCTAGCACAATGTCTGGCATTTCTGAGGCTCTCAGCTAATCTTAGCTAGTATCATCATTATATACATTAGATTTTCTTCATAATTGACTTTTGAAGCCTTCTATCTTCTGGCCTATAATTCTCCATTCCTGATATATACTGTTTCAAATTTCTGAGACTTTTAGGGCAGAAGGATTTTGTTATTATTAAATTTGTCACAAGAGTGATACAGTAAATATAATTAAATTCATCTCCTGCACTATACAGGAATGTATAACATATTAACAAAAATTGATTGGTGTAGAACAGTGTAAGCATACTTTTTCTGTAAAAGTCCTGATAGTTAAAACATTCAGGTTTTGTGCCACACAGTCTCTGTTGCAACTATAGAAACCTGATATTGCAATTCAAGCGTAGCCATAGACTGTATACATGAACGAGAATGATCGCATTGGGCTTACAGGCAGTAGTTTGCAAATCCCGGGCTGAGAAAATAACCTGAGGAATGAAAGAAAAATTGTTAAAATTGAGTAATGATCCAAATATTTTATAAGATAATTGCAACAATAGTCACCTTAACAAAACAAGGTAAAATAGCAGATCTTCATTTTTCAAAAAATAGCTTTATTACCAATCAGATTTTTGAGGAAAACAAAAATACATCCTAGGTATTTCAACCAAGAAAAGACTCATACAGGAAATTAGACAGTTTGAAAGGGCTTGGGAAGTGAAAATCAGGTAAAGGGCCACTGACTTTCTAGCAACCCAGGAACAAGAGACTCATAGAAGATAACTGTCAGTGATCTCAGCTGGCTTAGACTTCTAAGAAACAGATGTACAGGAGGATATCAGGGAGCCAAGACAAGAACCTCTTGTCTGCCTTCTGCTGAAATTCACATACCTAGCAGTGATACAGCAGTTGTTTAATTCTTTTCTACTGCTGCCTTTCACATCTTAAAAAAAGGACTTTCCATTAGTAGAATCTAAGCCAGATATCTGCTGCTAAAAGAGTCTAGGAAATTTAATTTCTATGATTCTTATTCCTGAGACACAGATCTTAGAAAATAAAAATGTTGTGGAGTAGAAATAGGTAATAGCAAGCTCAATGTAACCATAGGTAAAGTGAAGACAATGGATTTTAAAGGTAATATTTGCTTTGGAACTGATAAGATAATGGCTTGAGAATTTGAAACCAGACTGTATAAATATTAAAAGTTATTCCAAGTTAGGTAATAGCAAGATGAAATTGTAGTTGAGGATAATACACTTATTTTTACTGAAAGCTAAGAGTATATTTGTCATCACCAGGTAGAACCAATTTTATTTTATACTTAAAATGTTCATTTTTATGAGGAAGATGAACAAACCTCTTTAAAAGAATTACTCCATGTAATAGCCAATAAGAGATTTTTCAAATTAAAAAAAAAAAAAACAACAACAACTAAAATGTAGCTTAAGAGATCAATATATTAAAGAGTGTTTGGAGAGAAGAAGAATGTAGGATTAGTAATCTATTTGGAGATGATCCCAGGAAGCTAAAGTGAGTCAGAGAGGAAGATGAATATGCGATATAAGAGTGCATTTTCAGTTTCACTGCTGTGGGCAACAGGGCCAGACTGTCAAACAGCCTGATGTGTACAGCGTGTTTTGCAAAACTGTCTGCTTGAAAGACTAATTAATCAATAGGCTCTCATCTCCCACTGGTTGAGGGCACTCCCAAGAGCATTAACTCCAGAATCCCCAGAGTAAAGTGCATTTGGGCCAAATAACCATGGCACTGGGGAAGGGGGCAGAGGCAGAAAGATACTGTGTCTGAGATGTCATGCTGTAAATATGAGATAAGCTTGACTTGCACAGAACTGTCCACCATTGTTACTATTGAAATCAGAGGTGAACCAAGGAGATCTGGTTCATAAACAGAGGAGCATGCTACTACTACTTCTTACACTTCTCTAATTCATTCATGGGGAAATACTTCCTATACCTTCTTGAGGTAGCATTGTAGAGGCCTCCTTCAAGGGTCTCTCCTTCAATCATCAATTTCTAGATCTGAAACTGGTTCATGGCTGAAGAAACACAATTATACACTAAAGTATTTGACAGTTAATTTTGTCAATAAATAGATCACAAGTAATATTTCAGTGTAGTTTAAATTTTATTTTTCCTACTGTGTGTAGAATTCAGAAAATTTTCATACGTTTAAAAACATAGCTAATTTTATAACATGTTTCTGTGAATTGTTTATTTGTGGGTTTTGCCCATTTTTTGTCTATCAGGCTTTTGGATTATTCTTGTCACCAAATTATATAAATTCTTTCTAAATTATAGAGAGTACCACTTTGTAATCTATATAGCAAATATATTCTCTTAGTTTGTCATCTTTCTTTTGACTTTGTTGTTACAATACAAATACTTAAAATAAGAGTATTAAATTTATCAGCCTCTTTATTGTATTTGAATTTTGAGACATAGTTTTAAAAGCTTTCCCAATATATTTAATAGTATTTATGCACTTGATCTCTCTCAAACTAAGAGTAGTAAAATCTATTTTTAATGTATTCTGTCACTTCCTCACTGTGTTTCCAGTAGTGTCTGTTTATAGGGAGAATTCTTTTTTTATTTGATCCATAGATCTTCAATATCATTATATATTCACTGTAAAGTATGGCCTTTCACCTGATAAAATCTTACTCTTCTTTCATTTATTTTGGCCTCAATTCTGTCTTGTTTGATAATAAAATTACAATCTATGTTTGTTTTATTATTTCCATTTGCCTGGATACCTTTGCCTACAGACCAACATCTCTGGCCTGGATTCCTTTAATAGTGTCCTAAGTGGTCTTTCATATACCACCATTTGCCCCTACATATTTTTTTCTCAACATAGTAGCTAGAGCAAGTTTGTACAAAGTTGTCATAGTGTCATTCCTCTGTTCAAAGGTGTGCAATGGTTCCTCATATCACTAGGAATAAAACTCAACTTCTTGAAAATGGCCTGCAATGTCATAAATGCTCTCAA
>NW_006494614.1:24737910-24769856 GCF_000325575.1 Pteropus alecto | reverse complement strand
CACACCAGCCTAATTCTGTTCTTTGGAATTCCCAGCCACACTCTCACATCAAAGTCTTTACACTGGCTATTCGTTCCAGATGGGACATCTCTCAAATATCTAAATGGCCAACTTCCTTGATATCTTTAGGTCTTTTCTCAAATATGAAACTAAAAGCCTTCCCTGGTCACTTTATTTAAAACTGAAACACAATCTCAATCCTTCTTACTGTGTTCTACATTTACTATGTTTGTTGTTACAGTGACTTCCCCCACCAGAATGTAATTTATTCACTAATGTATCCTAAGAATTTAACATGATGCCAGCATGTAGTAGAGCCTTATTAAATATGTGTTGAATGAAGGTTTTTCCTTTCTCTATCCAATCTCGCAATGTAAGGATACATTTTCTTCAGTGTATGAATTGAATCTCAGAGTGATCTTTTAAAGCATAATTGAACCACATTATTTCTTTCAGTTAAAACCTTTTAGTGACTTGCCATTACCTTCAAATGAAACTTAAAATCCCCTCATCAGAAGAGCAAGCTCTTCATGCTGTATCCCCAAACTCTCTAATTCAATTCCCATCTCACATCCTGAATTCTAGTCATGATAAACTGCTTATATTTTCCCAAATATACTATGTTTGCTCACAACTCTATGTCCCTGCCCTCAGGTAAGGTGGCCATATAATTTATCGTCCAAACCAGGACACTGCTGAGAGTTAAAGTGGTTTTTATTAATAATTCTAAAATGAGACCATCCCAGACTAACAGGAATGAATGATTGGTCACTTTATCTTTAGGCTTTCTGCCTGAAATGTCCTTCTTAATTTCTTTGCCTGATTCTGTCAGAACATCTCTCATGTTTCAGTCCCTGTATCACATCCTCAAGTAAGCCTTTTTATATCCTTGTCCTAGACCTGATATCCTTCCTCCATAACTGATAATACCAATCATGTTCTTATCCTAATCATCATTCTTAACTGGGTGCCCATAAGACTGGGAGGGTGCTCCCAAAATGCAAGAACCATTCTATTTATGCCTCTGTCCCTGGCACTAGATATGTTGCATGTCAAATAATAGATAACAATGACATAATATAGCAAGATGGTAAGCTCAGGAGTTGTACTTTTGAGTTGGGAAGGCAGACTAATGGGTTTAAATCATGCTTTATCAAATACTAGCTGTGTGATATTGGGCAATTAAAGTTTGTTTGTAAAGTAGTTGTGGAGATCAAATGAGTTCATACTGAAATGAGTAGCAAAAATAAAGAACTCAGAGACCCTGAAATATTTTAGTGGCAATTCAATAAGTAAATTTATTGATTGAATAACTAATTTAAAAAAATAAATACTAATTATACTAATATTATAACTAATACTCTCACCAGACTCTAAGGTATAAAAATACTCATACACCTATTATTTACTTAATCCCTCCCTCCAAGAAACTCATCAAGAAGAAATAGCATACATGTTTTGGTATTCTCAACTTATAGCAAGGAAAACTTATTCAAAGGGTTGAATGGCTTGCACAGAAATTGGGAGCTACTATGTAAATTAGTTGGAACACACTCATGTATCTCCATACTTGACCAATGTGCTCTCTTTCTGCTTAAAACGTTTCTCCTCTCTTCTCCTACCAATCTCCACAGTGCTTCAGAATGAGATTACAACTCAACTGTGAAGTCTTAGGCTATTCCTGTCTCCTTTCTAACCAGGTCAGGTGACCCTCCCAAGGGCAACATGGTGCCCAGCTTGTCAGCCATACTCTATCATACTCTATTGGTCTACCTGTACATAAATTGTCTCCTGTCAGGACGGTGATGTTCTCCAGGCCAAGAATTGTGTTTTATTGGGACATGCCTCTAGGAACTAAAACAGGAGCTCACTTCTATGATCAATATATAGCAGGTGCCCAAAAATATTTGTCAATACTAAACACAACTCTAAATCTAGTGGCCTTTCCAATATTCTGTGTCTGCAGAAAATCATCCTTAGAAATTTTTGCCAGAAAATGGAGAAAAATTTTCCTGTTGAAACAAACAGAAAACTGGATTTTTATAAAGAAGCATTAATTTAAAATATAATACTGGCATTTATTAAGTGTTTGCTCTGTATCAAGTACTGTGCTAAGAACATTATATACTTTATTTTATTTTTTTTTTTATTTTTTGACTTATAGTAACACCATGGGCTAAATACTGTTATAATTCCCATTTTCCATAGGAAGAAAATATATTTAGATAATTCTTCATATTTTAAAAATGCAATCTATATTTAAATTTATTTAATGTCAGGAAAATAACTAGATGATACAAACAGGTGAGAATTAGAGTGAAATATATAATTGTGCTATTCCTATTTTCTTATTTGTAAAAGAAATGGATTAGTTTCTACATAGCACATTACAAGAGAAATCTCTCCTCAAATTATAATGTATAGATGGTTTATTCATACAGGTGTGCTCTTCAAAATGATCTTTTATTATTTACTTCCCTAACAGCTAGTATTAAATACACTTGATTTTCTTTTTCAAAGGCACTGCTTTAATCCTTGTATGATTCTTAGTCTATTCTTAAAAATAGTTTCTATTCTACTAAAACTTTTAAATACCAAATTGTTTTTCTCTACTTTTACAATATAAAATATCTGAGTTACTAAAAATAGAGACATTCTTTTTTATATATTGAGTATTTATTTGCACAAACATTTCAGATTGGTTCATTTAATACTCTTGCTATGCACAATTCTACATCTGTTTATAAGTTTATATGAAATGTGTACATTTTTCAAAATACCATTAAAATTTTTGCCCCAAGTTCGTGTGGAATACTAGAATCTGCTTAGATCACACGTGGGCAGTTGCCAGTGATACAGAAGGCTGTGGTAATAACCTTTGCTGAGTGTCATGACTATTACTAGAAAAGAATTAAGTTTTCTTGCATTCCAGTGAGTTAAAAATACTTCTAAAATTTAGTTTGGATTTTACATTCGACTGTCTTTTCTTATATAGATTCAATTTACTTAGGGAGTCTTCCTAGGGCAGCAAGTTAATCCCATAATTTCCTCCTTGGGTTTTCAGGGGCTCTCTCCAGCCTTTATTTTATTCCTGCATCAATATTATAAATAATTGCAGGGCTTCTGGAAAAGGAGAATATTAAACTCTAGCTAGTATCACTATGACCTCTGTCTCTAGCTTTGGTCTTGTAGTTCTTGATTCCCAGCCGTTTGATCTTCAATATTTAGAAAACATTATTTAATTTGCAAAATCCAAAACATTTTCACAGTTTTATGAATCCTTCAGAAGTTTAGGACTTATGCTGTTGCTGCTGCAAGAATTGCTGACAATGAGAAAATGAGAAAAACAAATAAGAAACAAACTCTTTGCTCCAAAACATGAGGGAAGTGAAGATAGGAAATTATTTTTCAGATGGCTCTTGATTCTTATGGTCTGTGGTTTAGGTATAAATTTATTAGGAAATTAATAAAGTTGTTTAGAAATGACATATCTTGGAACTTATGAGTATCAATTAACTAACATGCTAAATAAACTTCACAAAAGCATGAATACAAATTATGTAAAAATTAATAGATAAAAATGTGTTGTTTTTATCCTCCAAGGACATATGCATGCCCTTATTTTAAAAAAGACTTAAACCTGTGAAGCTGTGCTTGTGCGTATAATTATTTTGATTTGTTTCTCTAAAAGTCCATCTGTGGTCATTTTTAAGTAACTAGGTAGTTATGGTGATTATTATTTCTTACTTGGGAAAGGATTTATTTAAATGTCCCATCTTCCAATCTCCTTTCCACATTTCAGGGAATACTTATACAAGTATATTCAAATGTATAAAAATGACAAATCCCTGCAAAATAAGTTATTGTATTCCTATTTGACAGTAATAATGTTTAGGGAATACTGAAACTGACTTTCTCACTGTGTCTGCATGTGCTACCACTTTAACTGCTTTATTTTTACTCATCTATCAAAGCAAACAATTTTTCAGTTCTATTACATGGCTTTTAAAATGTCTATTAAAATTGACCAGTAGAATTACTGAAATGTTCAATTGTTGAGAAACCTTTGCAAAACAACTTCTGTGGTATTTTATGAAGTATGATATCAAAGTTTTTTATGAAGTGTGATATCAAATTTAAAAAATAAATTTAGTGGATTAAACTGAGTTTAATGCTGTCTCTTATAATATAACATAACATAACATAACATAACATAACATAACATGATATAATATGAAAGATGGATTTATCTAGCCAGAAAATGGCAACCATAGGGAAAAAATAATGAGTTTTTTCTTATGAGATGTAGCCTGCACTAAAGTGGAACCTTTTAATATTTCATTTACTCCTCAAATATTCATTAATAATTATATTCATATTATTTTCATAATACAATATTTATTAATAAACCATAGAATAGTTTCTTTAATAAGAGCAGCCTAAGTAAATGATCAATTTGTAATCCAAATAAAAGCTGAGATGCTATGGCTGCAAGAGAGATTGTTAGGAGACCTAAATTATAAAAGTTTTCCTCATTCCAGACAAAACCAAACAAATTCCAAAAAATCAGAATTTTAAAATCATCATGTGTCAATATTATTGATTAGTGACATCACTGACATTTTAATATATAAAAATTAAATTTTTTAAAGTCCAAATATGATGTCATGTAGACTCCCTTGGACTTGTGATAATATTTTGTACACCCTCTTAACATATATTTAAACAGTGGATAGTTTAAAAATATTTTATAAACATCACTAATTTATCCATCCACCAGAAATTAATTATCTCTTTAATTAAAATAAAAACATTTTAAATGGAAACCCGAATAAATTTAGATTATCAAGTACAAACTGTACACAAACTTTTTATAGAAACAATGTAAAAAATTCACTTTTCTGTTGCTTATAGATAAGAACAATGCAGATAAAAATATTTCACATTAGGAAAATATCATTTTGAAACACAATATTGAAGTCACCTGGAGTTAATTTTAAAATATTACAAGTTGATAACTGAGTGGCATATTTGAAAAAAATATTTAAAAGTATGATGTTTCCTCAACTACACCTAAGTGGATCAACTCCATAAATATGAGATGTTTATTTTTAATGTCTCCTTTAATGATGAGGAATTTCCACCAACAGGTATATATTCAAAAGATACCATTGCACTAGTGTACTTACCAGAAGCCCTTTAAAATATATACTCATAGGGTTTAAAATAACTGTTACTTATAAAAAATTCAAAGATGTGCAAGAGACAATCTATAAACAGAAAAATGGGAAAAATCATTGTCATATATTCACACAAGGAAATTTTGACACTAGTGAAATTCACACTAGTGAATATGAACAATAACTTTATGTTTCATCATACAAGAAACACAAAGTGTGGTATAAAGTGGAAAATCAAATTGATACCACGTATACAGAGTTCAAAAATAGAAAAAACAAACTTAGTTATAATTTGCTTATTTTACACTTGTATGTACAAATACTTTAAAAATAAAAAAGGATGAACAAAATACAGAATTGTGTTTATCCTTATTGGAGGAGAGAGAGGAAGTGTCCACAGGCATTAACATTCTATGTGAAGCTAGACATTAATGACATACATGTTTACTTAATATTTTTAACACCTACATTTTATATATTCTTTGAATTTGTACAACATTTCACAATAAAAACAAATGCTTTTTAAAAGTACAGGCATTCAGGAAGCCCAGGCCAATATTTGCAATATTTGTGTGCTTTGAGAAATAAAATAAGTGCAGAGGGCCAGGCTGAGTGAAAAATTAGCCACTATGGTGACTGTATTTGAAAATTCCCAGTCCTGAACATCTTTAATATGGCCCAATGAACTTTATAGAATGCCAATTACAAGCTTTATTCCAGCCTACTGCACTCAGGTACAAGCCTCACAGCCTGATTTCTCAAAATTCTTCAAATAATGCATGAGATCAGTCAGACTTGTAAATCACTTCTTTTTGTTACCAAGGCATTGCTTTTACATCTTAAGTTTTATTTGTGGGAGTTTAAAACGTGGTATGAAATACTACAAAGGCTGATAGGGTTGCTTTACAGTAGTGACATACAGAAACAAAGAACCAAAAGACAAGTATGAATATCTCCAGGAGTGCTATGGTAAATGAGTGAGAATAAGATTTTTCTTTAATTGGAAACAGATAACAAGTTGATTATTCAACTAAATATTAACACTAGCTGAGACCATGGGAATCACTTACCCTCCCTGAACCTATCCTTTTTCTTGTTTAAATGAAGATATTTTATTCTATTATTTTTATTATTCTAAGATAAAAACCATATGGTTAAGCAACAGAAAGCACATCTAAAGTTCATAGGTTTCTGTTCATTTAAATTCTCTTTGTGAGATTTATGTATCTAATTATGACTTTCTTTCAGAATACTTAATTTGGTTTTTGAAACCAAGTCTGTTCAGAATTTTTTTCTTTTTGTTTTTTTTTTTTTTAAAGGGCAAATCATGACAGTGGGTTATATATAATTGTAAATAACCATACTAGACTAAGCAACATCATACCACAATTTAACCAAACACCATGTAATTTTTACTGCAATGGCTTTTTCTAAAAGTTTTAAGATATTCAACTCATTTCTATGACATATATTTAAGGAAGGCAAACTACACCCAAAGTGCGAGGTAGCTAGTCGGACATGAGTGAAATGGGGAACAAAAGAATAAGGGTCCAGCCTAGAGACCACCCAAAGAACACTCCAATGTAGTAGAAATCTGGGTAAGTGCACACGCAGTAGGCAGAGTTATATAGCAGCCAAGTGTCAACCAAAATGACCTCACATGCCAATCACCTAACCACCCATCAAGGCCCTAATGTAAGAAAGACCTCTTCTTCTTCTGGTCTTTGTTGTCTCTGTGGTCTTTGGTTGGTTGTTGTGACAGTGCTGGTTTACAGCTCCTCACTGAAATCATGTGCCTCCTTGGAGTGTGCTTTGTCTTTCTAAAAACACCTGGTCGTCTTAGGTGGTCTCCCATCCAAGTACTAACCAGGCCCAACCCTGCTTAGCTTCCGAGATCAGATGGGGTTGGGCTTGTTCAGGGTAACATGGTCATTGACTAAAATATACTTTTAATAAATTTTTCTAAATCTCTCTGACCTGTGATTCTTCACTGCATTAATGAGGAAGAACTGAGGGAAAATGCTAACTACACTTCTGGGCCGTTATCCCCTACGCCCACGTGCTGTTGTAACGCCGAAGTTCAAATCAGCCCAACGGTAACACAAGGATCGAATTCAGTCTGCTGTTCATTTTTGCATATCAAATCTTATTGAAACATACCCATGCCCATTCATTTGCGTAATGTGTATGGCTGCTCTACAGTGGCAGAGCTGAGTAGTTAAAAGAATATATCCGACATGCAAAGCCTAAACTATTTACTATGTGGCCCTTTACAGGAAAAGAAAAATGGCTGACCTTGGAATTATACCGTCCTTGTGAACTGATTTTTCAAAAATTAGGATTCTTGCTTAAATTTTATTACAGTTTATGGAGGAATAAAGTAAATAAAAACCAAATACTTAAAAATGAGTTTTCAAAATATAAATTTATAACATAATGTGTGACTGCTTATCATGTGAACTTCATGGGACTTTCTTAAAAATTAAAATGTAATTTCACACATTGAAATACCTAACTGACAAAAAATGTGGTTATTTAATTTTTTAAAAATGTTTTACTTTTTAAAAAAAAATTCTCATCTTGATTAACAGATGTTGGTTGATAATTTCAAACACAGAGAAATTAAGGTACAAAATTTTAATAATATGAATTATTAAATGATTTTTATTAGCAGTAGAGACATAAAAAAATTATACTTTCCCCTTTACAGTAGCTTTCTGTAAATTTTTGAACTTTTTATTAAAGTATAGCATGAACATAGAAAAATGCATAAATCAATAAATGTACTGTTGAATGAAGTTTCACAAACTGAACACACCAATGTAACCAACATTCAGATTAAAAAATAGAACACAAGTCTACAGCCATGCTACCCTGAACAAGCCCAATCTCGTCTGATCTCAGAAGCTAAGCAGGGTTGGGCCTGGTTAGTACCTGGATGGGAGACCACCAAAGAAGACCAGGTGTTGTAAGCATAAAAAATAAAAAAATAAGGGATTGTAAACTGACAATGTCCTTGCAATCTGTGAGGTCAACCAAGGGTTGCCTTGCCTAAAAAATTATACGCGCACACACGCGCGCACACATGCACACACGCACACACACATGCGCGCGGTTTATTTCTAGTCACAAAATGATTTATATAACATAGAATCACTGTTCAGACTTCTAAGAGTTTACAAAAAGATAATATAAATTAAATTTTTATTAATTTTATTATATTTTATAAGTTATACTAAATATTCTTCTAAAATATCTGGTGCTTTGAGATAAATAGATTATTTCAAATTTTTCCTATGCCATCATGCAAAATTTAGAAGAAACTAAAGATTTTAGAAGACTAGATAATCATAAATTATTTTAATAACAAATTTAATATGTGCCTAGATCATAGGCCATTGGAAGTGATGAGGGAAGAGTTAAATCGTAATAACAATAAAAACCACTTTGGCTCAGTTAAACAAAAATGCTGCTATTTATTTATAATCACAAGTTTCTTTTACATTGGCTTTGGGCTCATCACTCATCCCATGCAGTACTGTTATTAGTGCCTGCAGAATAGTGAATAAACATCTAAATGTTTGTGTTATGACCCTCATCCAGCTTGAAAATTGCCTTTTCTTCTCCTGTAAACTTAGCTCCACAGTGCTACCTATACATATGTTGACATACATCTGATTAAATATATAATCATTGTAGTGTCACAGATTGCATGGTTTCATGCTGTTTGTAAATGTTCACCACAATCATCAGTCTAACACATAATCAGTGCTTTTATTGTTCATATGCAATAAAGGTTTTTTTTACCTATGTTGGTCAGAAATAATAACTAAGTTTGCTTGCTTTTTTCTGTTTACTTTTACTCTTAAAAGTCAATCTTCTACTTTTTAACTTATCCTTTTCTGTGGCTGAATCAATTGATATGATCGTAAGTGTATAAATTCTGAAATACTCTACACTGAATGTAATAAACATGGAAGAATCATCTAAAATGCTTGGAAATGATAAGCACTCAATAAGCTATTTGTTTCATGGGTCCAGAGGTAATTTTATAACTAGTTAAAAGTAAAGACTTAACTTTGACAATTTCCAGAATTATCTCAAATTAAGTCATGTATTTTTGGCTGGATTAATTTAGCACCATTAAAAAACAAATAAGCAAGTAAACTTTTAATAAGAGTTAAGTAGAATTATCTCTTAGGTTTGTGTATGTAAAGAAAAACAAAAATAAGAAAACAATTAGCCCAATTATTCAGGAAAAAATAGAACATGTTAGGTCTGAATAGTTATGTCAGTATTTCCTAGACTATCTTGTAAGGAATATATGATTTAATGTATAAATATTTCAATATATGCTTACATCTTGCTGTACTATAAACCTAACCTTACACATAGGCTCAGATATCACACCAGAGTCTAGACTTCCCTGTGGCAAAGATATAACACTGCATTTTGAACTTCCATGTATACTAGAATAAGTGGCAGAGTAAACTGATCTTTGTCAGAGAAAAGACTCAATAAAATTCTGATAATCCTAAATTTACCTAGTCCAATGATTTTCATTCAGAGAAATAAGTCCCCTTGTGTTTGGAAAGATATCATAATTCTAGCTCACAATCTGTTTAATTGAAAGTAAAAAAAAAAGTTGTGTAATAGGCAAAATAATCTTCCATAAAACTATCTTATCTGATTCAAATAATAAAGTAGATGAAATATTAAGTGTCCCTGAAATGACATTTAGTGAGACAGAGGAACAAACTATTGTGGAGGCAACAGTTCACAGCACCAGTTGAGTTTTTGTCCTGAGTTGATGTCACTCTTTTTACCTTCCATTCTACTCAGAGCCCCATGAATTTCTGCACATAGAAAGATTTGAAATGTCCCAGGGTCATTTTGAACGAAAAAATAAAATAAGACCCAGGGTGAATTTCCACCTACGTAATAGGCTGATGTTATTACTGATGAGAATGTTTTGAAACAATCTAACTCTTATTTTGCATACGTGAGCTTAAATGTTAATTTCTGTGGGTTTCTTCACGTTTGGGAATTGAAAATATCAAAGCTTTCAAATTGAGAGGTTCATGACCAAGAAAACAATATCCAGTATTGGTTTAAATAAGATAAGACTTGAAATAAGTAATAGATATTGCAAACATATTTATAAACTCAAACTCTTCAAAAGTTGAACAAAAAAATATAGGATTAGAGACAAGAAAGGGGTCAAAATAAAGGTATTATCTTATACGAACTAAGGACAAATAAGGAAGCTGGCTCTTTACTACTCAGTCAGATTCTCAGAAGATATTGCTGTCATTTGAGACAAAAGAGGTATTCATATTATATACACTTTTTGAGAATTTTCAGCAAAATTTTGCATTGGAGGTTATTATCTAGTTTGCAGAGACAGGAAATAAATTGAAAGTTTAGAATATTAGGCTAACTGACATAAAGAGGTTATCATAAACACATGCTGAAAAGCAGTGATGTCTCAACCTAGAAACTTTATTAGGAAAAAAGTAACCACAGAAATTGTCCTCAGATAACTCTCTATTTCTTAGTTTGAATATCTGAGGTAGTACCTTGACTGCATTTGTGTATGGGCACATACTTGTGCACAAATGCTAACTGATTACATTCGTGACATTAATGCAATTTTATATTGTAGAAAACAATGCCTGCCTAAACAAGATCTTTCACACATTTCATCTTACATTTATTCTGCATTTTTTCCTTTAACATCTCAGGCCACCTTCCAACCCTCCATGCACTGAGTACTATATATTTCTCAATATAGCTCTTCTTCTGGAGCTGAACAACCTAGTAAAATATTTTAAAGTGACTAGTAGGAGATTAAATTTACCCATGAAATGGTAATCTTCAATAGATTTAGCTCGAATCAAGTTTAGCTTTTAAAATTTACCTTAGGACATGTCTGCTTATGTGAGACTCATCTACAGCCTGCGGCATACGTATGTGGCTTCATTCGATGTCAGTGCACAGGGAGAGAGGCTCTGGATCTGCTGGGCCAATCTAAGAGAATGGCATAATTTCCAGGAAAAGGTTCCTGACTTATCAAAATTCCTCTATCCAGCCGTTCTCTCTTTTATCCCTTAATTCGCTGCAAGTAATATGTAACCAATTTGAAATAAGCAGTACTTACAAACATCTGAAGTTACATCAAGCTCTCAGGATACTAACTGTAATATAAATCAGCAAATTGTTTTCTTCTGAGAAAGAAAAAGTTTAATCTACTAATGGGTGGATCTCATTGGCTAAATGCCAATAAAAATTTCAACTTCTGGTTTTATGCATTGCCACCTACAACCAAGGCTAATATAAAAGTTTCTATGGGTGAAAGTACCTGGGAATAAGTAAAAAACTAAATAAAAATTAATTTTGAGGATAGAAAAAATGATTAAGTAAGCATCACATTAATTCATTTAGATATTTTTTCTAGTTTAGAAATAATTTCTCATGTTGGAGCATATACTATTTGTGGCTCCATATTTAAACTTTTTAATTAATAAAATTTATTTTTAGAGCAGTTTTAGATTTACAGAAAATTTGAGCAGTGAGTACTGAAATTTCTCTTATAATCCCTGATCCTCTCTCACAGTTTGTCTTATTGTTAACATTTTGTAGTACTGTGGTATATTTGTTTCAACTGGTGAGCCAGTATCAATACAATATTAGTGACTAAAGACCAAAGTTTACACTAACATTTCATCTTTATGTTGTGCATTCTATTGGTTATAGCAAAAGTGTAGTGATATGTATTCATCATTACAGTATCATACTTAGTTGCACCATTCTAAAAATACCTTGTGCTCAATCTAGTCATCCTCCTTATTTTTCCCCCAAACCCTGGAAACACTGCTCTTTTTACTATCTCAGTAGTTGTTTTCTTTTTTTTTCCCTCAGCATGCAATATAATTAGACAGTTATGTAGCCTTTTCAGATTGGATTTTTTAATTTAATTCTTTAATGCATTTAAGTTTCCTTCATGACTTTTTGTGGTTCGATAGCTCATTTATTTTTATTGTTGAATATTTCATTGTATGGATATCCCTCAACTTGTTCATTAATCAATGAAGGACATCTTGGTTGCTTCCAAGATATGGCAATTGTGAATAAAGTCACTATAAACATTTATGTGCAAGTGTTTGTGTGGTCAGACATTTTCATCTCATTAGGATAAATACCAGAAGCACAATTGCTGGATCATATGGTAAGACTATGTTTAGTTTTGTAAGAAATTATGAAAGTGCTTTCCAAAGTGACCATCTCACTTTAAATTCCCACCAGCAATGAATGAGAGTTTGTTTCTTCACATTCTTGTCATTATTTGGTACTCTCTCTGTTGTGGATTTTAGCCATCCCAATAGGTGTATAATGGTATCTCCTTGTTTTAATTTGCAATTCCCTAATAACATATGATGTTGAGCATCTTTTTATATGTGTGTTGACCATCTGTATATGTTCTTCGGTGAGATGTCTGGTGAAATATTTAGCCCACTTTTTAATTAGGCTATTTGTTTGGTTTTAGAAAATCTTTATATATTTTGGATATAGTCCTTTATCAGCTTTATGTTTTGCAAATATTATCTCTCAGTTTGTGGCTTGTCTTTACATTCTCTTAACAGTGTACTTTTCAGAGCAGAAGTTGTTGGGGTTTTTTTTAGTTAATTTTTTTTTGGTGCTTTATAGTTTGGACTTTTGATGTTGTATCTAAAAAAGCATTGTCAAACACATGGACACCTAAGTTTTCTCCTATTTTTATCTTCTAGGAGTTTTATAGTTTTGTTTTACACTTAGGTCTATGATGTATTTTAATTTTTGTGAAGAATATAAAGTCTGTGTCTAGATTCACTTTTTATATATAAATATTCAATTGTTCTAGCTGTATTTGTGAAAAAATTATCCTTTCTTCTTTGAATTTCCTTTGCCCTTTTGACAAAGATCAGTTGACTATATTTACGTGAGCCTATTTCTGGATTTTCTGGATACTCGGTTCCATTGACTGGTAGCATATTTTTATGGTCAGTATTTTTTTTTTTTTACTTTCTGTTTTATTGTATAACACTGTACACTGATAAGCAAAATTATTATTTTTCTTTTAAAATTATTTTAGGTTATGTATATTTTTAAGTGATTAGCCAGAAGCGACTGTGTTCTGTTGTTCTTTTTTTTAAGTAAAAAGGCATGATTTTCTTGGGAAAAATAGTATTTACTAAACACAGATCAACTTTACAGAAAATCTTGAGACTTATCAAATCCAAAAAGAGATGTGTGTAAATAAAGATATTTATATTCAGATACATTGACTATGTTATAAAATAATTTAAAATAATGACTTAAATTTGTGCTTAATAATAATAATAATAATTAAAAGTTATTAAACTATCATTAGGTACATGGAACTTTTTTGTTGTTCTTTAAGAATATTTTTCCTAGTCAATGGGTTTCCAACATTTAAAGTCATAGATATTCGATAATGAATAAAAATCTATATGTATATATGAAAGCATTTAAATATATCCAAATTTATATATACAATTTACAGATTTGATAGTTCTTTTGAAATATATTCATGTATCTTAAGATCAGAAGCAATCGGACCAAGCCCTCACAAAGTGTATTTTCAGAATTTAACAAGTTATCAGTTAGCATTAAGTGATTTTCTGATTTCCGTAGTCAAATAATGTTTAAATGTCTAGTTCAAACAAGTTAAGGCTTTTCTAAGGTAGTACTCCTCAGACTCAAAAATATATTAATATACATTGTAGCTATTTAAAAGGAGTATATAGTATATAGCACTTAAAACATTTTAAAATGGAATCATTTTTCCCCTTCCTTTCTTTGTGCAGAGCAACTTGTAAGACTAGTGTTGCCAGAATATTCTTTGGAAAGCATTGAGCTATTCTAATACTCGATAATGTCTCTAATGAAGCAATTGTGTAAAATTAGCAATCACCCTAATAATCTTTCTACTTTCTATAATCCTTTAGTGTTTCTAGAAGTACTTCAAGTTTTACTGTATCTTAGGGCAACAGTGGCATTCGAATTGACTATCCAAGATTCCACGTGGTGCCCTGGAGCAGGTGATCCTTGAGGATGACTAGAGATTTAGGTTTGAACACAATACCACTGAGGTAGCCTAGAGTTTGCCCAATGCCTCAAAAAATGGACTTAGTATAATTTCATTACATTCTAATTTCTTATCTTATACAGAACCTTCTCTTGATCCTTCAAGTGGCATATATTCTAACATTCCTACTTTGTTAGTACAAAGACTCAGAGAAAAGCCCCCAGACTGAAAAATCTTCTTCTCTAAGCAGAAGGCAGGGAAAGATGGAAGAAAGAGGCTAGCCACTCCAGTCTGACAACTAAAAGAGTTTATTGGGGAAACTAACATAGAAGTTGTGTCTTGGGTGGCTGCAAGAAGAAGACAATATTCTCTGCACCACTTGGCAGGCGCCAAAGAACTATGTAGAGTAAAGGGAAGGAAGAGTCACCAGTACTGGTACATGAATGCTATGAGGTATTCGGGAAATTACTTTCCATGCTTGACCAGATCAAGACAATGGCCCGTTCCGGGAACCAGCGTGTAGCAAGAGGCAGGCATTTTGATTTATTTCAGAATGAACATCAATCATGATCAGTCTTTAAGGGGGCTCTGTAGTAAGCAATTTCTGTTCTGGTCTGGGTCCAGCTCATGGGACAAACAGCAGTCATGTCACGAAACAGTCTCTCCTCCACATACTCCGATCGGCAAGTTGTATCTCTTCTAACAATCTTTGTTTAATTGAAAGAGCATTTATTATTTTTCTATCCTCTATGAACTTCTGTCATATCATTCAAGTTGTCTGTTACAGTGTATATCTTTTTTCTTCCTATGCACAATATCAATTTAGAAATAAGATTAAGTTTTCATTTATTCAGTTCTTTTAACCTTATGTCATTCATTCAACATCAGTGTTTTCTTTCTGAGATTTTGAGCTCCTAGTTAGAAAATGCCATATCGACTTAGCTTGGCTTTTGGAGCAGTCAACATTTTAACGTACATATTTAAGCAATTTATTATAAAAATATCTTTAAAATATATAATGTTTGCCATGCCCCCCAATACTTCATGAGGTATTAAATTTATTTAGATAGCTTCCAGTTGTGGTGGCTGAAAATTATCCTAAGATAATTTTTCAAGTTCACAGGCAGACACTGAGGAGTTGCTTATTTTCAGACGCTTTTTTAATTTTATAATTTTTAAGCTGAAAATTATTTGGAAAGCTAAGAAATGGGCCCAGGCTTTACCTAGGGAGAAAAATCTGCAGAAATAGTTTAAGAATATTAGGAGAAATAAAGATCCTTTTCCCCCTCCTGCCCTGTATTACATTGTCAGGAATCCATCAATTCAGCTAAATATGTTTCCCTTTTAAAATACATATGATGCCTGATAGATTTGTTTCTTGTGTATTTAATGTGTCTCTGTTGGTTTACCTCCTTATCTCATTCAAGAATTCTACAGTCCTTGATATTTCTTTTGAACGTTTAAATACAAGTAAAGCAAAGTGTGCATTAAATAAATTTTTGAATGAATGAATGAATCCTTGCCAGCTAGCTGAAATGAAAGTTATTTGAGAATATAAATGTTGAAATGTAAGTAGCAAAAGGATAATTTTGACTTGGATGAGATGTAGCAATGCAACATGAAGGCACTGAAACTTCCCCCACCTAAAAAGAAGCAAGTTTTTGCTCTGTCACAGTGGTTTGGACAATTACTGCTAAATAAATGTGTTTTAGAATATTTTATGTCAAAATAAAAATCTCAAGTTTATCATATTATATTAATAAAGATAATCATGTAGAGAATCAAGTGTAACTGAAATTAGAGTACAAAGGAAATGAGAAAATTTGGGAGAGAAGAATTTCAAACATGTGAATTTGTTTTGTTCTAAGAGCTTTGGAGAGTTCAGGAGCAGGTGTTTCCATTGGTTCTCTATCTCTTGCCTTTAGTTATCTATCAGACTTTTAAAGTGAAATACATC
This sequence comes from Pteropus alecto, assembly GCF_000325575.1. Lineage (NCBI taxonomy): Eukaryota > Metazoa > Chordata > Mammalia > Chiroptera > Pteropodidae > Pteropus > Pteropus alecto. Next base: position 24,753,631 of record NW_006494614.1, on the reverse strand, counting down.
ACTTTAAGATACATAATAAAAACCCTCATTTGAATAATAATTCAGGAATTAGAAAGAAATATGTAATTGGACAGATCTTGAAAGACATATTTGAAATAGATGTTGAAATTGCTTAAGTTACACAAAATATGTCTATAAATGATAAATGTTTTCAACAATGCCTTCAGTATATAAATAAGTTTTTGGTGATTTCATTAAGGCATCTTGTAAGTTATCTCAAATTGAACATATTCAAAAAAACATTTGGAAAATTAAATCCAATAATGCAAAAATAATATATGAACACAACTATAAAAGAGCAAAATGCTGTCTTGTCCATGAAGTTCATCACTCTAAAATTATTCCTTCATCGTAATATTCACTACACTAAGCCACAGGTTATTCAGTATGTTCTGTAGAGTACTACATAAAAGGTATTCTTATGGTAGAAATAATGCTCCCCACAACAAACCAGTCTATAAATTCCAACCAAGTTAGCAAACTATTACGTGACTTGGGAAACATAAATTCATGCTGCAGTGAATGAGTTATCTCCTTTTTCACAATTTCTTCAGAAGCAGCAAGTGAAATATTTGACCATAAGTAAACAAGTTCAGGATGACTTAACTGCGTGAGATGTACCAAATTTTATGAGGAATGGAAACAGGAAAAAAGATATACTATAACAAGAAAATAAATTCCCAGTAGAGCTTTGTTAAGTTTTTTAACAATTTACCAAAAGTTATTTTAATATATTAGATGTTTACTGAACCAAGAGCTCTCATTTTGTAATGATTTTTAAATCATTAAAATAAGTTCATTTTTCCTAAGTTCAAGTGTACCTAGATATTTCATATAAGCTCCTTTCTCCTTGTAACATAGATTACATTTTTTCCAGTTTGGCCATTGGTGCTAAACTTAATTAGATGATAAGGATAAATAAATGAATTCTAGAAGCAGCTGAGAGGACGTGGAAAATATATCCTTGTGCCAGTGCATAATTATTTCACAAATAGTCACTACAATTTAGCATTTTTTTTTAAATTTGCACCATTTGAATAGATATTTTGTAAAGATTTTTTTTGTTTTTTTTTGTTTTTTTGTTTTTTGTTTTGAGCTACATACTTGTTTTATTTCCTGATTTGGCAAAGATACTATTTAAGAATATAAATAGAAAACTCTGACATATAATTTTATGAATTACTAATGTAAGGATATATGTATTCTTGCAAAGCCTTAAAACATGAGATTCTGAAAAACAATATCAATCAAAATCTTTAACAATAGAAATCATTAATAAAAATGATATGATTTTATATTTTAACCCCTTCTTTGTGAAATTAAGCTAAAAAAAGTAAAAATAAAGCAATCAAAATGTTTTTCCTGTTCTTGTTTTTATCTTCTGGCACACCATCTGTTCTTTTTAATGTTCTAGCTTACCCAAAATGAAATCAGTTTGTCTGTGTCCCATACTCCACATTTATCATACCAGGAATATAGAAGAAATGACAGAGAAGATTCATGTTCCGTGCATTTATAATATAGTATTATTGGGTGTATAATTGATAGTGTCCAAAGGACAAAGTTTGTCCTTCTCAATATTACAAACCTGGGACAATATCTACTAATGTTAAGGATGCTACGATGTCTCAAAACATCTAGAGAACTTCATCTTTGGCATGCCTTCTAGATCACATAAAAAAATGAGATATAGAATATAGTTTGTCCATTATACTTATGTATTTTGACAATGCCCTCAACAAGAATTACTTTTGAAAAATTATTGCTTCTTTGCCCCAAAGAATAAGGACTTTCTGTCTAATGGCAATTCAGATACATCTTAAACAAAAGCAATGTCACTGGTACAAGTGGCTATTTCAATGGCTTAATACCTTTTTAGATATATAAATTCTAATTTGTTTAAATAAATGACCTTAAAGATCAATCTTAGAGAATATATTTTGAAATGTGAAATAAAATCAAATAGATTTTATTCCCCAAAGATATATCTGATATATCTGATATATCTTTGAGGAATAAAAACAGAAGTCTAATAAATATATGGCCAAATAACTTAGATCACTCTTTTGGAAGCACCCAAAATCTAGGAGGCAGCAGAGTCCAGTGGCTGGGAGAGCAGAGTGTAAGGCCAGCTGACCTATGTTCGCCTGCTGGCTCTGACACCGACTAGCTTTGTGACCTTAGGCAAGTTTTACCCAGGTTTTAGATGCCTTGGTTTTCTTATCTGTAAAATGGATATAATGATTGCACCTATTTTTGTTGTTAGGAAGATTAAATAAGTCAATAATTAAAGCATTTATATGTACCTATATAATAGCAATTCTTAGCACATAGTAAGACATTAACAAATAAGCAACATAAAGAGACTTGAACTCATGCTCAGGAGCTGATGCTTGGAGCCGGATACATAATTTCTCCAGCAATTTGCATGCCTATTAAATGAGAAGATTTGATTTGTGGTGTCTTATTACTATTAACCATTTTAAGATTCTTAAAATGTACATTCAAATAAGATTAGAAAGCAAGGAATCAGGACACACAAAATTAGGACTAGTTTTTACATGCCAGTACTTCAGAAAGAGAATAAAGCCAATTATTTAAGAAAAAAGATATGTCAATATTCCTGAATTAATACAAGTGAGCAACCCCTAAAAAAAGATAATATAAATTAGGAATTTATTTTTAAATTACCAAATGAGAACTAGAACTGGTTCATAAGAAGAAAGTTATGTGAATTAGCATGAGTAAATGTGTACCGTATTGATGCTGCTAAACTACAAATGTTGAATTTCTATGCATTAATATATTCAGGAAAATGATCCTTTAATATAAATACCTTAGTTTTAAGTGGCTACTTTGGTTGCCTGTATGTTTTTCCTATCAACTTTGACAATATTTTAAATGTTATTACTATTATGTCACGTTTATTACACCTCTTTTATCTATTATTGGCATTAACCACTAGAAATCTGATTTATTATCATTTATATTAGTTTAGGTTCTTAGTTGCAAAATATAGAAATTAACTTTAGTTAACATAAGCAGAACAGAAATTCTAAGAGTGTATTTTGAGTAGCCTACCAAATTGATGGGGAAAAGACTAAAGAAGCAGCTTAGATAACTGACACTAAAAATCGGAGAAACAAAGGGAGGTACAGCAGCTTGTATACTAACTACCACTGCTGCTACTTGAGTGGCCACCATAGACCTTTGGACACTGGATGGCAGTGTTGCCACCACAAAAGTAAATTCTGAACTCCCCTTGCTTTTTTTGTGATTCAAAACTTCATGCTGGTGTATCTGATGGGACAAATCTAGGCCATGGACCCTGATCCAGCTGTCAAGGGTTATAGAGAGCAAGTATCTGAACTTTCCAGCATACACTATGGAAGGCAGATCACAATATTGTATTCCAGAAACATAAGGTTAAATGCAGGGTGACTAAAACCATTAAATACCCATTACACCTATCATGATGACAGAGATGAAAATTAACAGGCTGGGTTTGTATTCCAAATTGAGAATTACTACCAGTCTGGTAGTTCATAAAATAAAAAAAAAATCTTATGACTATTATGTTTCACACATCATTTGAAAGTCTGTTTTGAGGGTTAAGTGAGATAATTTATCTAAAAATGTGAGACTCATAAAAGTTACCTAATGCATATTATTTAACATCTCCAATATACTTTCTTTTACTTTTACCAAAAAAAAAAAAAAAAAAAATACTTGATATTGAGATTTCTACTTTCTGTTTTACATCTTTAGTTGACGTTAATAAAGCACTTCAAGCTGGTGTGGGTGGATATTCCTTCCTGTTGAAAAGAGAAAAAAACCTTCAACAAAGAGCAGCTGGAGACAAACATTGGAGAGAGGAAATGCAGAAAGTGTTGTGCGGCTTAATCATTCAAATCACAGATTAAGTCAACACAATAGCAGAGAAAATGCAGAGAATTTAAAATATATGACTATAGTGGCAAACTCAAGGAGTCTTTTCTTTGGGATCGACAGAGGAAATAAACTAAATAAACATAATTTTATATATCCTATAAAAGAAATTAAGAAAAGATTCATTAGTAAAGTTTTGTTTTACACTATAAATTAATTAAAATTTTCTTTACATGCAAAGCCCTTATGCAATAGAATACAAATATTAATTGCATAAAAAACAGTAAGTAATAAAAGCTATTAACTATTAAACTTTCTTGAGGTTTTACTATGTACGTATTCAAAACAATCCAATTAAAAAGACTTTTTCCCCCTACTATTAATAAAAAACTAAAATGGAAAATAAAAGCTAAAAGCTTCAGGGAAGGTTGTATTTTCCTCAATATATAAAATCTTGAGTAAGAAATCATGTGCGATCATACTACACACCTGGAAAATGGATCGAAGGCAATCTTTAAAAGTAAGTTTTTCAAATGACACTGACTGATGTGTAAAAAATATAGTAGTGTTAAATTTTTGGCTAATGCTACCATAGGCTAACACTACTTTAAAGTTTTCAAATTAATGGTTGAAAGGATCACAGACTCTACATATGTCAACATGAAGTCGATTGCACATAGTGATAAGCATCTGATACTTCACTGATATAAAAGTTTCATCTGAGACTTTCTCTCTCTAGTTAATGAATGCAGTAGGGAATAGAAATGGCTCTGGAGAGAAACTCTTGCTGTACATACAGGAGATGATTATCTCTTCTTTAAAATTAATTAGTCTCTTGGCATTTTTTAAATTTTATTTATGAATGTATGAATTTATACTTATTAACTATGTATTTCTTCCTTACTCTAGGAATGATGCAAGAGCTATGCCTTACAAAACAATGCTTTTAAGGATTTTATGGAAGATATTCCATTCCACCACTGTGGGAGATATTTTTAAGAGACAATGGTGGTCAGTTTCATACCTTTTATTAGCCAACAGTTATGGACGTTCCACATAACCAATAATTTCGTTTTTTAACCTGACAAAGATGGAGGTTGTTTTAGTTCTTTTTCTTTTTTCACAGCTTCGATTGAGGCAGTTTCTCAAAATGTTCAGGTTACTGAAAGATCTGAATTTCTAACATATTTGTATTACTAGGAATAAAGTTCTGGAGTACAACATGAACCCCTCTGTTTGGTTTGAATGAAACCTGACACAGTATATCTTAAAAGAAAAGTGGGGTATGGGATTGTGTATGTGTTTCTTGGACTCCAAACTTCTGAGAATGCTTAACTATAAAAAGGAACTTGAAGAAACAGTAAAGAGCGCCTATGATAGGCCTTTAGATTGCTTTGTCCTTGGGCTAAAACCTCAAAACCAGAGACATGATGACTCAATCCATATTCCAGACTTCATTTTGTTGAATCTTGAAATCAATAAACATGGTGCTTTTGATGTTCTACCTTCCTTTCTTCCCTATATCCTTAAGATGCCAAAATAGTATACGAAAAGACATAAACCTGGAGAATAGTGCTATATTTATTTATCACTCCTAAAATACTTATAACCTTGAGCAGGCATTAATTAAAACATTGTCATCTATACTCTTGTATATCCGGAGTAGATAATGGAGCAATTTAATAATGTAGTAGCAATTTTTTTTATTATCTTTCTATAAAGCTTTTTATAAGACATAGCTGTCCTACTGAAGTTAAACTTCAGAAGGAACAAAACTTTCAATTTTATTTTATAAAACAAAGTTCACATTGATATCAACACATTATAATATTACACACAAAAATATAGACAAATGTCACTTATGAAAATTGATAAAAATAATGACTCAGATTTATTCCATGAAAGCACATGCAGTTGAATATTAAAAATCAGTTATTATAATATATCATATTAATAGACCTAAGGAAAAAAATCACATATTCATGTTCATATATACTCAAAACTTTTTGAGAAAATTTGATAAAATTCTGATTAAATAAATAAATACATATTGATGGATATTAAAATAACATACAAAATAGCTCTATGTGCTTATGTACAGATCAGCCCCAAATTCAGCATATTACATAAAAGAGGAATTCTAAGATCATTTCTTATAATGTCAGGAACAAAAATTAACCATTATAATTAGCAATATATTGGACATATTTACAAATGTGATCACAGAAAGCAAAGAGAAGCATAAAAATTAGAAAAAAAGTAAAATTATATCTCAGATAAGTGTAAGACATAGTTTAAAAATGACAATAAGATAATTTAATAAACTAGTATTAAAATTAGTATAAATATTAATAACATTTATATGAACAAATAATAACCAGCTAGGCAATATAATGAATGAAAAGTCACCATTTAAAAATAACAACAAAATTTAAAATAAAGTACCTACACATAAATCTAAAAAATGTAAAGTTCATTCTGAAAATCAAGAAGGTTAAAAAAAATACAGAAAAACATTACATGTTTATGGATAAAAAATAATTTAACATCCAAAATCTGTCAATACTGTCTAAGTTAACTAAAAATATACCATTAAAATGAAAATAAACTTTCTCTTTTATACTATGGAGATAAAATGTTTCATTTAAAACTTCCTATAGAAAAAGAACAAAAGCAAAAATATCCAAATAAACAGATATAAAGAAAAGCAAAGAATATGTATGTGTGAGAGAGAGAGAGTGAGTGAGAGTGGGTGGAGCTAGTCTCAGATATTAAAGCATCTTTTAAAGGCTGAACAATAAATGAGTGTGGTATTGATGCATGAATACAGAGACAGACCATTAAATTGAGCAGAAATTACAGAAATTAATCCAAGTATATTATAAAACTCAATATATGATAACAAAGACATCTCAAATCTGTAGAAAAAAAGAGACTTGCTGATAATGTAGAAACAAGATATTTGAAGAAAAGGGATAAAATTAAAATTGTACTTATGTAATACATCCCAGTATAAAAATATCAGTAATCTAAATAGTAAAAAATAATAAATAGGAAAAAAAAAAGCCTCTAAAAGTGCTAAAACACTAAAAGAAAATAGAGGCAAATTTGTTTAAAACCTGTGAGGGGAAAATAGTCCCTTATTGGTTTTTTAGTTTTGTAGGGTTGCCATAGTAAAGTATTACAAATTAAGTGCTTAAAAAATGAAATTTATTATATTACATTTCTGGAGGCTGAAAGTCCAAAATCAAGGTGCTGACAAAATTAGTTTTTTCCAAGGGCTGAGAAAGAACAATCTGCTCCAGATCCTCTCCTTTACTTCTAGGTGACCATCCTTTCTCTGTCTCTTCACATTTTCCCTCTATGTGTGTCTGTCTCTGTGTCTAAATTCCCAAGTTTTATAAGGACACCAGTCATGTTGGATTAGGGCCCACCTTAATGACCTCATTTTAACTTGATTACTTCTATTAAGACCCTATTTCCAATAGGGTCACATTCGGAGATACTGGGATTTAAGGCTCCAACATATATTTTATGGAGGGGGGATACAATTCATAATAATTCCTAAAAGTAATTCAAAAATCCAAAAGCATGAAAGAAATGCACTATAAATTAGAATTATATAAAAATATAATAATACCATGTTTAAACTTTTGTAAAGCAGATAAAAATACCGTAGTAAGTGACGAATGACAAAAGGAAATAAACATAATTTAGTGGAAAAATAGTCAAGAATATGATGAGAGAAACTACAGGAAAAAAAATGGCTCTTACAATACACGAAGCTAATAATAGTTTTATAAATGCAATATCATTCTCACTTACTTGATTGGTGAAAATTTTGGCAGTATTCTCTGTTGGTGAGGTTGTGGGAAAAGGTTTCTCTGTTGTGGATATGCAAAATAAAAAAAGCCAAAGGGATAAAACAAAATAAGCAGCAAAATTTTCCCACTGATCCAGCAACAGTGCTTTTCAAAATCTAGCCAAAAATCACATGGCAAAAAATAGCAAAGTCTTTATGCACAAAATATTAATTGTGGCATTGTTTGTTAACAAAAAGAATAGAAATAACCCTACCATCCACCAGAGAAATATAAGAACAAATTTAATTAGAAAGAAATTGTGAACTCGGTTCAATAGTCTCATTGTTAATATTCACAAGAAGACTCATTACGATTGCCAGCATCTCACCTAAAGTATAACTCCTTATTTTAAGGAGAAAGATCCCAAAAACTGCATTGCACATAGACATTGTCTGGAAGTAATTGTGTGAATGAATGAGAAATGGGGGCTGCAAGTGTGGCAGGCACAATATTCATTTTATAACAATATCAATGAAGGATTCCTGCTCAATCCACCCTTCCCAAACAACTTGTAATCAAACCTGTAAGCGAATATCCACATTAGAACAATATAAACAAGACCACAATGTAGAAAGCCAACAATTTGATAAAGTGGGACATTCTATAAGACAACCACTTTTTCTTTAATGTTATGGGAGAAAAAGAGGAAGGAATGCCCTAGATAGAAAAAAAAATAGAAATATAATAATCGAATTCAATAACTGCACTTTATGAATTCTGGTACACACAACCTACAATAAAGAAACTTTTTTTTTCTTTATAATAATAGAGTGCCTTGTCTTTTCAGGCTACTATAACAAAATATCACAGACTTATAAACAATAGAAAATTTTTTCTTACTGTTCTGGAGGCTGGAATTCCAAGATTATGGACCAGCATGGTTAGGTGAGGGATCTATTCCACAGTGGGTTTTTTTGTTTGTTTGTTTGTTTGTTTGTATCTTCACATGACAGGGAGCTAGAGAACTCTGTGGGGTCTCTTTTATAAGAGCACAATACTCATTCATGAGGATTTCACCCTCATGACTTAATCACCTCCCAAAGCCCTCACCTACTAATATTATCACCTTTGGGCGTTAGAATTTTAACATACAAATTTGAAGGGGATACAAACATTCAAACATCACAGAGGGGGAAATTTGAATAAGATCTAGACACTTTGAAATAGGTTAATGGCATTGTAGTTATACAAGTAAACATCTATATGCTTTAAGATATTGAAATTTCCATATGTCTCAAAAAATTTATACCGAATGCATAGGATATAGTGATATGTTCTGGATTCGCTTTAAAATACTTCAACAAGGTTAAAAACAAACCAATAATAAAAGGGTATTATATATCAATTATAGCAAAATATTGATATATTTTGGGACATCGGTGATGAGGATGAGGAGTTATACTTTTCTCTCTAATTTTATGTGCATTTGAAAATTTTTCATGAAAAATATAAATAAATAAGTGAGAAAGAATAATCAAACAGAGATGGGCAGATCACATGAATGAAAAAAAGCTTGGGAGAAGGTGAAAACAAGAAAGATCTGAGTTTCCATATGCAAGAGGGAAGTCAAGGATGACGAACAGAAAGGAGCCAGTAGGGCCTGGTCCAGCAGGAGGGCACTGATGCCCTGAGAGTCATTTTAACGGAATGTCAAAGATAAAAGATACACTGCAATGAATTGAAGCAGACAGTGTAGAGTAAACATAATTTTTAATCATGTTTTGTATTAGAATGAGAATGCAACAAGGTGGTTGGTAGACAGAGTGGGAGGAGGAACAAAAAAAGTGGTATTTTTAAAAAATGATAATAATATCCATTTTATGGTATTTGGACTATTCAAGACATATTTACCTTTTTAAAATGCCATAAAATATACTATAAAATATCTTACTCTGAGATAAACTTATTTATTCTGGCCCTCAGTCATGATTTTCATAAAACAGAAATACATACGAGCATTAATGAAAAGCACCAAGCTGTGAACATTGAAAATCAGGGGTTTAAATCAACCAAAAAAAAAAAAAAATTTAGGCAAACTAATCAATCTGAGCAGTCATTTTTTTTTCATTTATAAAATGTGATGATATTTTGTCAACTGTACAGAACTTTGCCTGAAATACAGAAGGTACATATGCTAAACATAAAAACTAAACTTTATCACTACATTATAGAAAAAATAATCATAATAAGAATAATAATAGAACTAGTGGTAAGATGTACAATATTTTGAGACACTTTATGCAGATATTTTAGATATACTAATATAATATTTTCTAAGATCGCTTATATGGTAATAAACTACACAAACACATTAGTACCCTATCACATATGAAGTATATAAATAGGTAAGCCCATATACCTTCAGAAAAACTATGTCAGACTAATGAGTAATTCTTTTTTATTTACACCAAATTCTTTTTATTTCTTCAGTTCTAGTTCACTAAATTCTCATTTGAGTTTATATACACATAGTAGCTGTATTATCCATAGGCTTTGCCACTTATTTCAATCATCTGCATGCTTTTTATCACATACCCAGCCTGTGTGACATAATTCTTGTTTTGGAATCTACTCTCAACTACTGAGTTTGAGAGATGTAGAATTCATAAAAGCACTTTGGGAGATGCTATTACACTTGTTTGTTTTACAAAAACAGAATACAATGCTAATCTCAGAAAATGACTTAGAGATTCTTGCTTCTAGGAATTTATTACAGGAAAATAATCGTGTGTGTGTGTGTGTGTGTGTGTGTGTGTGTGCAGGAATATAAATTGTTATAATCTTTATACCGGGGAAAATTTCAAACTTATAAATACCTATTACTAGTAAGTGATAAGGAACACAGATTTGAAGATTAAAGCACTTGGATTCAAATATTGGCTCTGACAAGTGTTGCCATAGGACTTTTGGCAATATATGTGATCTTTCTGTGCCTCAGCATCCTCAATTGTAAAATTGAAAATAACTGCTTTAATGTCATAGGATTAGTGTATTTGAAAACTGCCTGGTTTATAGAAAATGTTCAATAAAGGCAGTCTCTCATTATTATTCTTTATCATATAAGGCCCTGAAATGGAAAACAATGAAGGCATTAAAAATAAACCTGCAAACAGCTAAATGAAAAGTGGATTGAATTTTAGAATAGAAAGAGAACATTAGTGAGAAAAACTAGAGAAATCTAAATCAAGCCTGTGGTTTAGTTAATGGTATTGGTCAGTATTAATTCATTAGTATTAATAACTTTACTGTGCCTGTACAAGATGTTAACATCTGGGGAAGTTGATTGAAGTGTGTATGCTATTTTTGTATGTTTTCAGTAAGTCAAATTTTTTTAAAAAATAAAAGTTTTTAAATCTTGTAGACAAAATATATAATAATGTGGAAATATGTTCATCATATAGATTTTTAAGTAAATTATGCAGTTTATAGAATATGCACAGGATGATGCTATATTTGTTTAAAAAATAAATCTATCCATGAAAAACCAGAAATAAATAGAGAAATAGGTTAACTATGGTTCTCTTGATAGTATGGGAATGTGAATATCTTTTTTAAATTCCTTCATATTTTTAAGTTTTTTACAAAATTTTTATAATAAGAAAAGAATGGAGACTAAAAAGTAATTGTTTTAACTTATGAGAGATCCCTTTAATGAATTCAGTACAGTTATTTGATTTAAATTCTGTTCCAATCAGATTAAATTAGTTTATATATGTAATATATTGGGCTAAAACTAAAAATTACTGAATATAATTTTGTCATTTTATTTCAACTCATGTATTTCTATTTGAAAAAATTGAGTCATTACTTAAAATAGTAAAACATTCAAAATATATGCATGTCGAAAACATGTATAAGATTCAGTGTTCACTCAGATCTAAGAAATAGAAACAGATCAAGATTCAAGTAATCACTGTTGGAAAATATTAAACATAAACATATTTGTTTAACTGATTTTGCTCTAAAGTTGGAAGTCTAAATAAGTTCCTTCATAAGAACAATGTGCTTTGAGGCAAACAGTGATAAGCAATAACATTTTTCTATTACAGAGTCTTCTTGAAGAGATAAATTCAAAAATGAATAAAATTGATCCCTACTTAAAAATAACTCATAGGAGAGATTTTCATGTAAACAAATAATTACAAAAATGACAAGAGGTGGTAGGACATGATTCATTTTCTCAGTGCTGTAGGGGAATCAAAGAAAATTTTATAAAGGTTATGACAACTGATTTAAATTTTGAAGTATAGATAAAATAGAATTGCATTCTAGGCAGAGATCATAACACCCACAAATTTACAAACAAAATTATGCATAAACCATTTATGAGTTCTTTCAGCTACAAGTAACAGAGAGCCTGACTAACAGGAGCTTAAATCATGAGGCCATTTATTTTTTTCATAAAGAAATATAAGCAGTTGTACAGTTGGTTTAGTAACTCCAGAAATTTAAGATATTGGATTAATGTAACTACTATTGTCTTATTATTTCTCTGATAGTTGTAAGATGCCTACCATAGCCCAGACAGTTTATCCAGTTCTTCTTTTGAGGCTTGTATCTTTTCTCAGAACTAAACATCTTTCACAGAAACCTCAGTAAAGTTTTAATTAAGTGTATTAGACATATTTGATGATGTTGTTTTTAGGTTCAAAGGAGTCTAGAAATAAAAATAATTTTTAAGCCTCTTTAATGTTATAGTCAAGAGTAAAGAGAGATTAAACTGTTTAGACCACTTCAGATGGTCTGCCAATAGTGCATTAAGGAAAATAAATCGATCTGTATTGCCGGGCAGTAAACTATGAAGAAGAGAATATCAGAGGATGATGCTGGAGAGGTCAACAAGTTTCAGGGTTTGAGAGGAGCCCGTGTTTTATTGAAGTGATCAGAGATAGCCAAGAAGAAACTTAAAATGGTATATCATATATAAATTTCCGGAGTCACAGTGAGGTGCTACTGTGAAGAATGAAAAGTAAGTGAGAGAAATCAAAGATGTTCTTAAAAAATGGAGAGATATTTTATGTTTATAAGAAAATTTAACAATATCGTTAAAATGTCAGTTCTTCCCATTGCATTGATCTATAGGTTCAATGCAATCCCAATCAAAGTCCTAGCATGATACTTTGTGAATATCAACAGATTAACTCTAAGTCAATGGAAAGGCAAAAGATCCAAAATAGCCAATACAATATTAAAGAACAAAGGACTGACACTACATGACTCCAAGACTTACTATTAAGTTACAATGATCCAAATAGTCAGTATGGTATCGATGAAAGAATAAGCAAATAGATCAACGGCACATAAAAGAGAACACAGATATAGACCCAGACAAATGCTATCAACTGATTTTTGATAAGCAAAGGCAACAGAATAGGAAAAAAATTCAACAAATGTTCTTAGAACAATTGGGTGCCCACATGCCAAAAAAAAAAAAAGAATCTAGACACTGACCTTATACCTTTTATGATAATTAAATCCAAGCAGATCATAAACGAAGCCGTAAAATGTAACTGTTAAACTTCCAGAAGATAACATAGGTTTGTCAATGCTGGCTTTGACAATTTGTTTTTAAAGACAATACCAATAGCAAGATCCAGAAAAGTAACATTGATAAATAAAACCTGACTAAAATTAAAAACTTCTGCTCTATAAAAGATATTGTTAAGTGAACAGCAAAAAACAAACCAAAAAAAACAAAAACAAAAACAAAAATTCATGAAGTGTGAATATTTATAAAGCATATATCTGATAAAGAGCTTGTATACAAAACAAAGAACTCATAAAACTCAACAATAAGAAAACAATTGAAAAAAATGAGTAAAAGTTTTTAACACCTCACTATAGAATATTTACAGATAATCAAGGAATTTATGAAATGGTCCTTGACATATATTAGAAAACTGTAAATTAAAACAAGGAAATAATACTGCATACCTATTACAATGCTAATAGTCAAAACAGTGACAACACCAAAAGCTGATAAGGATGTGGAATAACTCTCATACACTGCTGGTGGGAATGCAAAATGGGGCAGTCACTTTGGAAGACAGTTTCTTTAAAAACTAAATGTACCATTACCATAAGAACTAACAATCATGCTCCTAGGTATTTACCCAAACGAGTCAAAAACTTATATCCACATAAAATCTTCACTCAAAAATTTACAGCAGCTTCATTGATTATTGCCAAAACTGAGAAGTAACCAAGATATCTTCTCTTGGTGGATGGACGAATTGTGATACATACAATGAAATGATAGTCAATAATAATAAGAAATGAGTTACCAAGCAACAAAAATATAGGAAAGAACTTTAAAGTGCATATTGTTAAGTGAAAGAAGCCAATCTGAAAACACTACATACTATATGATTTCTACTTATAACTTTATAGAAAAGGCAAAAATAGAGATAATAAAAAATACCAGTGGTTTTCAGAGGCTTGGAGGTGAGGGAAGAGGGAGGAATAAATAGAGCATAGGGGTTTGTAAAGTAGTGAAACTTCTCATTAAGATACTGTAATGACAGATACTTAACATTATGCGTTTATCAAACTCTCCCCAAAAAACCTTCTTAACACAAAGAGTGAGCACGAATGTAAACTGTAGACTTTATAATGTTTCAATATTGATTCTTCAATTATAACAAATAGTCACACCAATGCAAAATGTTACTAATAGGAAAAACCAGGGTGGGAGGGAGTATATGAAACTCTCTGTATTTTTTTTTCCTCAATTTTTCTGCAAATCTAAGACTCAAAAAACAAAGTTTATTAATTGAAAAACAACAACAACAACAAGAGTTAGCAAGATTGAAGGCCAGTAGTTGAGAGGACTAATGTAAATAACAACAACAACAACAACAACAACAACAACAACAAAGTTCAAACTAGGACAAAATTAATGGAAGTGGAAAAAGGATAATGATCTGGGAGATATTTGAATGTGACATCAATGTCACTTAGGGTTAGATTGAATCAAGAGGACAGGGAGCAATGAGAAGAAAAAAGAATCTAGATTAACTCACAGTTTTTATTTTGGTGCCTGGGTGATATTAATCATGGCAGAGAAGAGCAAATTATGGAGTAGAAATGATTTCATTTCTGGATTTCTTAAGTTTTATTGATAGTGGCAAACAATGAAGGAGATGGCCAATAAAAAATAATGTGGCTGAAAATTAAACAAATTAAAATGCTCTCTCGTCAAAGTCTTGGAGGTGTTGTGTTTTTAGAATATACTTTTACTCTTTTCTAATCTTCTATACTTGGTAAGTCGGTTTTAGAATGGGGTGAAAAGAAGATTTTAAAATCTGCTTAGAGTAGGCTAATGAAAGCGAAATTAAAGGGGCTGAATAAAAAGAGTCAGACAGTGTGAAAGCACAAGTACTAAGCATTATTTCCAAATTATTAGACAATCTGATTTTGCACTCACCTACAGTGGAGGGAAACTGACATAGACATGAAAGCACTACAAATCCCTTAGCATAAGATGCTTCAATTGTGTTTCTGAAAATATTTTGATTTCTTTGTGTAAGTGCTACTGCATATCACTGCCTCTATCTACACACTTATAACACTCTTTGAAAATTGAGCTGGTAATTTAGATAGCATATCACAACAAGTGTAGCAAAGCAGGAGAATATTAAAAGATATGCAAATTGACTCATGAATATGAATAACATCTGAAGGTACAGATACTGTCATAACATCATAAAATTAAACATAGTATTTTATTATAAAGACTCAAGTTCTGTAGAGTAACTTAAAGGTGGCTAACTATCCATAAGATTCTGTTTTTATGAAAGACAGACAGCATTCTCCTATGCATTTTTTTAAGTGGGAAAATGAAGAGTATGCTAAATACTGATACAGCAGTATTTAGCTAGAATATAAAATATTTATTTAGTTTAATAGCACAATTCCTAATATTATGATAATGATCTATGTTTTTTCATTAAGTACTTTATATATATATA
>NW_006494614.1:24729419-24737703 GCF_000325575.1 Pteropus alecto | reverse complement strand
ATATTAATTAAAGTGTAATTGACATACAACATCCTATTAGTTTCAGGTGTACACCATAGTGTTTCAGTATTTATATACATTGGGAAATGATCACCACAATTAGTCTACTTACCATTTGTCACCAGGCAAAGTTATTGCACTATTATTGACTATGTTACCTATGCTATACATTACATCCTATGACTTATATATTTTATAACTGAAGTTTCTTCCTTTTAATCCCCTTCACTTGTTTCATCCAACCTTCAACCACACCTGCCTTGGGTAACTATCAGTTTGTTTCCTGTAACTATGAGTAACACATATAACTGTAGTAACACATATAAGTGTAGTCATGTGATATTTGCCTTTCTCTGATTTATTTTATTTAGCATAATACCTCTAGGTCCATCCACGTTGTCACAAGGAAAGATTTAACTCTTTTTTATGGCTCAGTTATATTCCATTGTATATATGTATCACATTAAAAAAATTTTTTTATTCATTCATCCATCGATGGACACTCATTTTGCTTCCATATTTAGACTATTGTAAACAGAGCTTCAATGAAGATAGAGATTCATTGTCTTTTCAAGTTAGTAACTTTGTCTTCTTTGGATAACTACTCAAAAGTGGAATTGTTAGATCATAAGGTAGTTCTACTTTTAATTTTTTGAGGAACCTCCATACTGCTTTCCATAATGGCTGCAACAATCCATTCCTACGAACAGTGCACAAGAGTTTCCTTCCTCCACATCCTCAGCAACTTTTACTATTTCTTGTCTTTTTGCTAATAGCCATTCTGACAAAAGTGAGGTAGTATCTCATTGTGGTTTTGACTTTCATTTTCATCACTATTAGTGATATTGAGTACCTCTTCATGTGCTTGTTGGCCATCTTCATATCTTCTTTCGGAAAATGTCAGTTCAAGTCTTCTGTCCATTTTTTAACTGGGCTGTTTGCTTTTTTAATATTAAGTTGTGTAAGTTTTTAAATAAATTTTAGATATTAATCCTATATCAAATTATGATTTGCAAATATCTTCTTCATTTCATTTTCTTAATGGTTTTCTTTGTTGTACAAAAGTTTTATAATTTAATGTAATTCCATTTATTTTTGCTTTGTTGCCTTTGCCTGAGGAGAGTAGACCAAGAAAATATTGCTAAGTACTTTCATAAAAATGTCTTGTGAGATATTTGAATCATGCCATGTAAATAGGGCAGAGAGTGATATGTTTATTTATAGATGAGTAAACTGTGGCTCAGAAAATTTAAGAAAGTTGTTCCAAGCAAAAGCTACACTGAATTCCAAGTCTGGTGACTGAAACATAGAACATTTATATCAGGTAAGTTTCTTAGAGTCTGACAGTCTTTTTTTTTTTTCACTCTACTCTATGAAATCTCTCCAATCATCACTGAGAAGAGAGCAAACAACTTTTGAGTCCCTGAAGTAGCTTCTTTCTGAAGAGAGAGTGTAGATATTTTTGAGGCATTAAGGAGAACTTTCCTAAGGAAAAGTGAGTAGGTACTCCATGATCTGAAAAATGAGTTGTGACACCTTTTGTGTGAAGGACATGCAAGAGAACAAGCAGGTATAATTTCCATTATATACAGTGAGCAAACTCAGCGCCAGCCCTAGCTGAACACTTTGGAGTTGGTTTACGTAAAGCAAGATTACACAAATAAATAAATTTTGTGATTATGAAAATAGTTTAGAGGCATCGACCTGGGACGTCTCTATACTTCAACAAAATAGAATTTATAACCAGCAAGGATGCAGTATAACGTATCATTGACTAATTCATTTGAGTTATTTTAAATGGTTCATAATTATTTATTAACTCATTTTATTTTATTGTTATAAAAATAATTCAGCTATAATTACATATAATTCTAAATTAACTATATGTGACTAGTGATACAAATGTCATCAGTCGATCTTAGCATTACCTCCATGTGCTTTAATTAGATAACCTCCTATGGTTCTGTCATTTTGCCTCCTCATCTCGTTCTATGTGTTTCTACGGATAGCTTTATTCGTTCTCTTTATTAGAATTATCTACTACCCATAAGCTGAGAATCAGAAATCTTTTTTCTAAAATTGAGACATCAACTCTACTGTCTGCAGGGAATATTCACCACACCGCCTCAGCCACGAAACGGGTTATCCAACTTTCTTTTCTGTCATTCTTCCCCCTCTTCCTAGTCATGATTTTCAATGAATTCCTCACAAAATTACCAGGGTAATATATTTCTTAAAGAAAATGTGTTATGGCCCATTCACTACTACAGATTATTATTGGTTTCCCAGAACCTACAGAAAAAAAATATCTTAGAGAACAGTCAAGACAAGGCTCTGTAATCATGTGGATTTTTCACCTTCTCAGTTCCTAGCCACTATATCAGACCCTCATACTCTGCTTTCACCACTCTGAACTCTTTACAGTTCCAAGGGTAAATCAACTGTTCATTTTTTTATTTCCTGGTATCGTGTGTGTGTATGTGTGTGTGTCCCTCCATAATTTTTGCTTCTACTAGACTATTATGTTTACTTATCCTACTTACCTTGCACAATTCAAATGCCTTTTATCCCTTGTTTACCAAAAAAATTTTTTTGAGTAGGATGGTAGTAATCGAGCAGAATTTAATAAAGGGGCTATTTACAACGTTATAGAAAGATTTATGGAAAAGCAACAAGGAGTTGTGCTGTATATTGAGGCTAGTAATAGCTAGAAATCTTTCTTATTACTCAATCTGAAAAGACAAATAGAAGAAAGCAATTTCTAGAAACTGAGAATAGGCCAAGTAGCCTTCATAAAATGCCACAGCCAACTCAGAGTTACCTCAACAAGAGGCAGATAAAGAAATGAACCCTTTGGCCCTACTTTCCTCCTGCCTCCTACTGGCCTCCTGGGCCACAGAGTAGCTGCAGGGGCAGAGTTGGAATTCAGCTCTTTTGATTACATTTTGCTATCTTTAAACACACATACATATTTATTTAAAGCAAAAAAAAAAAGCTCACACATTTCTATCATCCCTTTACCTCCCACCAATGGCAACCACCAATCTGTTTTCTATATCTATAAACTTGCTTTTGTTTTGTTTTGTTTTGTTTTGTTTTAGTTTTAGATTCCATATATAAGAGAGATTATGCAGTATTTGTCTGTCTTTGTCTATTTCACTTAACATAATGCCCTCAAGATCTGCCCATGTTGCCACAAATGGCAAGATTTCATTCTGTATGACTAATATTTATATATCAATTATTTTTCACATTCAATTCGGTAGACGCTTAAGTTACTTCTATGTCTTGGCTATTTTAAATAATGCTGCAATATACATGGGTATGTACAGATATTTTTGAGTGAGTGTTTTTGTTTTCTTTGGATAAATATCCAGAAGTAGAATTCCTGGATCATATGGTATTTCTTTTTTGAATTTTTTGAGGAATCTCCATACTGGTTTTCATAGTGGCTGAATCCAAGAGTACACAAGGGTTCTCTTTTCTCCGCGTCATTGCTAAAACTTGCTATTTTTGTCTTTTTGATAATAAACATTCTGAGAGGTGTGAAGTGATATCTCGTTGTGGTTCTGATTTGCATTCCCTTGATGATTAAAGATATTTAGCATATTTTCATGTACCTGTTGGACATCTGTATGTCTTCTTTGAAAAAAATTTGTTTAGATATTCTGTCTGTTTTTTACTTGGGTATATTAGTTGAGTTAAAAAAAAAAAAATTCACCAAGAAAGTTTTAACTCAATTTTTCTGGTTCAGTGCAATTTCACCTTCTACCAAAAATCTTTTATTTATCTCTCCTTCATGCTGTTGCTGTGTGTTTTTATTTTTTTATTTTTATTTTTTTTTTGTACATAACTTCATTATAACACCTTCCAAATGGTATTGCCTTTTTTTGTTTGCAAGCCTAAACCTGCCTGGTTTTATTTGGCTAGTCTCATTGAACAGTAACTAAAATAGAGTTGTATTACTTGAGTTCATAGAATGAACCTTGGTGCAGTTGTTTTAATGAGGAAAAAAAATGTTTAAAATAGATATAAATAACAAATTATTTAATAAACACCCTTTGTATTGTCAGGATATATACAAAATGGCAATTTAATGACTCTCCTACATCTCATCCCATCTTGGTATGTAGATGGGAGATGGTCAGATGAATGGAAATGGCTAAGTTAAACAGGTCACACCAAAATGTCATATATAAAAAAGCAAAACTACATGTCAAAAAAATAGAGAATATTTTTAGATAAGAAAGTTTAGGTATAATAGAGCCTATATAGCTAAACATAGATAAGTTGGAAATGCCAAAGAATATACATATATACATATAGCGTATCTTGATAATGATACAGATAGATATATATAAATTTTTTTTTCTAGGCTATAACTGATATATATGCCTTATGATCAGCTTAAATATTTTCTATGTAAACAGAGGCAAACCAAAACAGCAGAAATGATCAGAATGGAATAAAAGAAACCAAAACATCCAGGATGGTCAACTGAAACCAAAATTCTATAGATGTGTTTCTCAGACTTCTTTTTTTCATTATCACTCTCCTAAGGAGGCTTATTAGGCATTTTATTTTAATCCCTCCATGAAATTTCAATGCCACAGATATACTGTATATCTATTTATGTATTTTCTATATATCTAAAAAGGATAAGATATTTAAGGATACATACAACGAATAAGGTTTTTTCATCTTCTGCATGCTTTTTTTAATAGAAAAAGGTCAGAAAAAATACTTATTTCACAATGACGCAAACTTATTTTACATGACACATGTAAACTTTTCCCCTTTTTTCATGTAGCATAACTAAAATTTTGTGAAATATAATTAAGAGTGGTGTACTACAGGGTATCTATCAGTCCCAGGGACTTTTTATACTCTCTGTAAACTCTAGTGAGTGTTTTAAGAATTTTTCTGTACTGCTCCCTTATGCAAACTGAAACTTCTCTGGAGAATATGGACCAAGGTGGATAATAAGGCTTTCTGCTAAACTTGAAGAGGGCCACCGTGTCTGCTTTCTTAATATGTGTATTCTAGGCTTCTTTAAAGTGATACCTAGATGTATATCTGTCTTCAAGTAGGGATCTGGAAACAATACAGAATGAAGGCCCATACCAAGAAGAAATAAAAAAAAGACATCCATGCCAAAGTCATAGATTACTCATGTATACACAAGAGGACTGTCTCTTCTCTTAAACAAAAACTTCCTGAAGTTTTTCTCAGAGTTATAAGAGTCTTAATTCATTCTCTTACAGGCAGACAAATTAACACCAACAAACAAATCTATGTTAGTTACATAATGCAAGGAACTTGTGACTCTCTCAATAACAAATAGTTATTGAATAATGCTTTGGGTATTGAAAGACTACTGTACACCTGAAGAAATGATCTTGTAAATGTTTACAATAATAAAAGTAATAATTTAAAAGTTCAAGGCATGTCCAAAAGATATTTCTCCATCCAGGCGATGTCATTTGAATCACAAGCAGGATCTGTATTCCTCAGTATTAAGTTTCCAAGAGTTCTTTGTTGACTATAGTGAAATTATTATAGGTACATATGAATGCTAATGATGATTATTTAATTTAATCACATAGTCATTACAGAACTCTCAAAGGCAATTTTGGTTCCAGATCATGCAATGTGTATATGATTACAAGCAAGTCACAAAAGTTGAAGAAATTTTTGTCATAAACGAACTGGAGACAATAAACTGCACACAATAAACTGTTTAACAACTTTGTACACAATAAACTGTTTAACACCTTAAATTTCAAACAGCTATTCACGCATTTTCTTTTTTTTTATTTTTTGTGGGTCACTTAGGCAAACCTAGCAATTTCGTGCTTATTGTAATAGGACATAAGAATAAAAATGACCAATCCCTAGAAATGTTGATGATACTAAAACCTGCTAGTTCTGAGAAGAATTGTAAGAGCAAAAGCTAAAATAGAATACCTAATGTATCTGCATTTCAGGTCTGAGATGATCCAAAAAGGATTTTTATTGTATCTATATTTATGTGAAAAATTATAATTTATTAACCAAAATTATTTCCCAAAAAACTCTATTGAGAAGAGGAATCCTTAAAGTTAACTTAAAAATCTTTTAAAGAGGATAACTTTATTACTTGAGGGAGAAAACACACCACAGTTGGCCTGGTGAATGCAGTGTGGAAACCCTGTTTATGGTCAATAGTCCTGGGATCTAGTCAACTTGATGAATACTCTTCATCACAAGGATGAGTCTTTGAAGAGCATTATTTCCTGTATTTCTGATGAACATAATCATCAACATTGAGGTTCTTTCAGGTTGCAGTTTAGTGTTGAGTGGAAGCTAAGACATGTGACTGAGAAGTTGCTAAGGTAGCAATTGTTAGCTTAACTTTGAACAAAGAGTCTGAAAGCTACACTGTAAATTCTTAAGCATTTACTAAATCCTGGAGAGGATGAATATGCTTATGTATAGAAGTAAGAGACATTGCCAGGCAAGCATTGGCAGTAAGTCATCAGATTCTGAAAAAATGTGCTCAAAGATCACTTGGATCCAACTTAGGCTGGGGCTATTTTAAGTAGAACACTCCATTCAAATTTTAATCTATGATTTTCCTCAACTTTATTCTGTTATTAAAATCTTTAAGGACATTTGATTGGAAGGCAAAGGAATTTTGAGAAGCAGGAATCAATGTAAATGGGGGCGGGGGGAGGCCCGCCATAGTTCTAGCAGCAAATGTAGATAAATTTCAATTAAAATTAAGAAAGGTATTATCAACTGTGCAAATCTTTAGAAAGCACAGTAGTAGTTCCCTTCTGTAAAGACTTAAGAATCTACTACTTTGATACAATATAAAATGGAGCTTTAAGTATATATGATCAAGGTGGCAAATGTTAACATAGAAATCCTTGAATTACAAGGATTGAATATTATAAATTTTGGATGTACTAAGAAAATCGTGAACATAGAAAGAATTTTAGGGTCTAAAAATGTCATTTGAAGAGAGCCATCTAATATCTGGTTTTTTTGTTTTGTTTTGTTTTTTTGGTTGTTTTGTTATTGTTGTTGTTGTTGTTTGTTTGTTTTTTTAACTATTCCCATGTTCTCTGGTTTCTTTGAGAAATCAGTGGCTAAACAGAGACACAAGTTGTCACTCTTTGCCACCATGCTGAAGGGAACCTATTAGATTCCACATTTAATGTTATCCTTTGATGTGGGACTCTGATCTCCTGAATATGGAAAGAGCCTACAAAGAAAATGTAAGGCCAGGGGTTATTGTCTTTTCCTTTCCTAGGAAAAGCATCCAGACCCCTGGATTACTTCTTAGTGTTTTTTGGTCTTTTTATTTTGTTTTGTTTTGCCTCCTGCTAGTCTTTAATTAGTAATTCTTAGCCTTGGAAAACCATATTCGTATGATTAGGAAGCATGTAGAAACACCAAGTAAGACCCTTTCTCTCTGTTTGACACTCCAGTATCCTACCCCATAGAGACATAACACACCATTACACACACATGCACAAGTTCACACAGCTTGGAAAACCAATGTTTTAGTAAACTCTTGTAACTTTATTAAAGTATGTAATTTTATTTTTCTGGTTTATTGGGATAAGGAAAAGGTTGAGGCATTTTTGAATAAAGCCATATACAAGTCTTGAGGTTTGGTCTTATTTATACTCAACAGACTTGACCTAATGAGATTATTAAATCCTGAGGGCACAGCTACCTTCTGTATGCCATCCCCTGAAAATCTTTCTCTCAATCTTTTGCATAGATCTTGAAATCCAGAGTCATGTTTCCAACTACCTAACACCACATACTCACCTGCATATGTGCATTCACTTGTATGTACCAAAAATCTTATAAACTTGCCCTTATTTTTTTGCTTCTATCTAGAAACAAAATGACTGCTATAGAGTTGACACTAATCGATATTTGTTGAACTCAACTGAACTGAAACAGTCAAAATATATCTTGCTAAACCTATCCTGCTTTTAAAGTAGTATAAGTTGTTAACTGAAGTCTAGTTTATAATTTTTAATTTATCTAGGATTTCATAGTGTGTGTATTTGTTGGAAATAATATTACTGAGGCAGAAACAGGTTTTGTTCTATTAAAGATGTCTATTCCAAAAATCCTGCCTGCTCTAATCTCCCAGTACTCACCTGTTCTTCCTTTCTTGGAATATTCCTCCCTTCTGGACCTTGGAACTCTGTTGTCAATGCCTCTCTCCTCTAGCCTCACTGACTTTTAATTATATTATCAAACTTTTTTCGACTAATGC
>NW_006494614.1:24638112-24729404 GCF_000325575.1 Pteropus alecto | reverse complement strand
AGGATATATTTGAAAAGATATGTGAGAGTCCTAGTAAAATAACCCAGGTGAGTGGTTAGCCTCTCAGGCAGTCATATTATTACAGTCTCAGAAATAGATCAGGATCGTCAACTTAGTGTCAGGAATAATGATCTTCCAGAAAAATAAATTTACTAAATAAGTCAATTATAAATTTCAATATTACTAAATATGTACACGAATGGTACATTTTTCATACATTAGAGAAAAGTATGCATCTTATCAAAAGTATGATAAGATTTTAAGGGTAGGTTTCTATTTCATTTTTTACAGAAAAATTTGTTTTTGAGAAGGCTTGGATCTGTAAATTTTACAAATTATAGATACAAAGAGTAAACATTTCTTTTAGTTTAAAAAACATTCTCCTCATAACATGTTTTGTTTTTTGTTTTTTGTTTTTCTTTTTTCTAGTTACATTGAAGAAATCCTAACATTATTAAGACATAAAACCAACTTTTCTATTAATGGGCAACTAAGGATACTAAATAAACCTAATGTTGTTTTTTATTTGCTGACTTTGCGCAGCAAAGTGAGGAAACAATATATGAATTTCTGAAGAAAAGGAGGCATCAGAACAAGACATCAGAACCTGGAAGTTCAGAGTTGACAATATGAGAAGAAATTTTAGATTCTTGGTTGAACATCTTTGTATATACTAACAATTGTTCAAAAATTATTAAAATTATGGTCAAAGGCTTGTTCCGTGAAGATACAAGGAATTCAAGTCCAGTGAAATTCAAAACATTTTTAAAAAGTTCTTTCCCCCTTTCTACCACCATTCAATATGTTATTCTACAGTAAATGTTAAAAAGAGAGGAAAGGAAGGGGAGAAAAGCATTAAATAACCTAAGCTGGATACAAGGATATCAAACAGGAATTGTGTAAATTAACCATTTTGTGCTTGGTTTGGAGAAAAAAATGGCAATTTATGGCAAAAATGACTCAAACAGGCAGTTAAAAGTCACTGTTGTGTTCTCGTGTTAGAAATATAATGAAAAAAATTAAATTGCTGCATTCACATATTCTACTTGTTTCTTTCATGCCACAAATTAACTTAGATTTCTTTCTCAATATTCAGCTGTTGAAGTGGGTAGGACTTACTTCAAGTTGTTTTTGAAATTGTTTTCAGTTATCTCAATATGTGTGTTTCTTCAAGCGGCTGAGAATTTAACTTTCTGGAGGATTCTATTTGAGATAAATTAGCTCACCAGTGCCTAAGCTTGAAAGATAATACATCAAACCAGACATTTTTTCAAGCTAATGGGGAAAAACGGCAGCTTCAGCAATGATAGACAATCAACTCGACAATAGACAAACTCTTTTATTCAATGGTATTAATTCAATAAACATTTACTGAGTCAAAAAAGGCCAAGATTAATGTTGGGAAGATAACAGCAATGCAAGAATTTATGACATAGTATCTGAACTGAAATGAAGATATTGACATACTTTCCAACAAGTACAGAATTCTTTATTCCAAATCTCATGGAGAGGATCCATTGATTTATATGGTTGAGTTGAGATACAACTAAACATGAAGAAGATTAGAACACTCCCTGTGGATAAGAGATACTGTAATTATAACAAAAGCAATAAAATCTATTACAATCTTCCCCAATTATGTCACTAAAATGGCTTTTGCAATTCATGTTATTAAAGACAATGCATAGTTCTATTTTCTCGCAGCATTTAATGTATTTACCACTTTACCTCAAAACACCTTTTGGGATGAATTGCTCCCTCATACCCTCACAGCCTTAGAGGCTCCTCTTCTTCCATCTAATACTTCAGCTGCAGCAAGTGACTGTTTATTATGGAGTCCAGAATTTTACAGCCTAGCGCTTGCCCTTATATATGTGTACTCTTAACCACAAGGCAAGCACTGGCTGGGTAGTGGGGGAAGGGCAGTGAGTATGACCACCTGGAGCTCATGGTCCCCATCTAAAAAAAATCCCAGTTATCCAAGACCCCAGAAATCTTTACCCTATGAAGCCTCCAGGCTAAATCAAAGGACTTCCTGGGCCTCTTATCAGTATTTATTATTTCATTTATAATAATTCTGTCCTGGTTAAAATATTCTCTTGAATTTCTCTGTAAATAATCACACTAAATCTTTCTTTTGAATTCCTACTGGTCAATTATTTTAAGGTTTTGTTTTTTGTCTTTTTTCCTTAATTATTTGTTCTCTCTCATGCTGTTTTTTTTCTTATATAGCTGTTCTCTTGAGGCTCTTTTCATTCTTAAAAGATGACTATATTGCTTTTTCTCTCTTCTTACATTAACAGTCCTCTGCTATTGCTCTGTCTTACTAATGGGTTTCTACCTGAAAAGAAATAATGACTGGAATTCTGAATGGAATTGGTATGTTCACTGGGCTTATTGCATTATAGTAACCTTTCCTTTATCACCACTGTGCAGAGAATCGCCATCTGCATAGAGGTCCACAAAATGTCAAAATAAGGAGAGCCACACCCCCATTAACTAACATGGTTCTCAGAACTAGAGACATTGTCAAATAATTTTGATTTAGTTTGAGTCTTGGATATAAATATCAGACTGCTTAGCCCTCATGGTGAAGATGAAAGCCAAGTAGAAAAACATTTCTGGAGATAAATTTTCAATTACTTCATTCCTTCCCTCATGCTTTTACCCAGCTCTTAAACTGTCCTCTTCCCTGATTATCATTAGAAAGATTAATTGTTTAGCAGTCCCCTCCTGCTTGCAATGTAAACTGCAATTATCTCTGTTCTATGTATCTGTAGATTTGTTTACTAGTACTTTTTCATTTCTAAAAATCTGTCAACATGTATTCATCTCTTGTGACTCACTACCACTACCAACCCAATGAAGGATGTCAAGAGAAACAGACGTGATCTGTCCACAGTTTTCAAGAAAAAACAAAAAGTCTAAACTACAGGATTTAACAAACTGTAATCTCACTATCATCAGAGTTCATGTCACTGCAATAGTCTCACAACGATAAACAGAAAACGACGTTTTTATCTAATAAAGTTACATCAAAATTTATTGAAATTATACATTTGGAAAAATTATTTAATTTTTTCTGTCAATTTTTATATCGTCTAAAATGGTTAGAAATTGTAGTACTTCATAGAGAGGTTGATAGAAGTAGATTAAATGAAGCATACAAAGGAATTTAACATTTTGCCTGGCACTTAACTAAGCTTTTAACAAATTTTAAGCATAAATGTTATTACCCATTACCTCTCTCATCCCTTTGCAAAATTCTGTGGGATGCAACACACTTTGAAATGGACACTTTACCTATTCTTTAATGTCTTCCTATCCCAATTTATGCATATGGGTAAAAGTTCATCAATAATCATACTGTTATTTATTGCCCATTCATCTGTTCTAGATTTGAAGTCAATCATCCACTTTAAGGGTAGTTTCAATTTATTAAGAATTCACTGTTTTGTACTAGTCAGCTACTTTGTTAAGATTTATCTAATTTGTTATTTCTGACTTCTTATTAAATTTCATTAATCAAAGCTCAACATATTAGTGTATAACATTCTCCAAATAGATCCCATTTATGCTATCCTAAATGATCTAAGCTACCTATTACATAATAAAAATACCTTTTTTTTGTCATATGCTACATTACATGAATAATTTTTTCAATGGTCCCAACTCAGTGCTACATGATATTCAGTGACTCTTATGGGAGGAGTGCATATTGTCTCATTAATGATACTAATGGATTTGTAATGTACTTGATCAATGGTATCTGAGAAAACACAGTATATGCTTCATTTGAGGAAAAGTTTTAAGAAACATAGCAAATTTCTACCAGTTTTCTTGTTTTTTATTTTTCTCTGCCAAGAAAATGGAATGTCTTAAATAGGACTGCTCTTCCAGTTTGCTTTCTGGAAAAGGAGACCCCAAGATCAGATCTGAGCAACATGCAGTTGATGACATAAAACATGAACAAGACTTAGATATTTATTGTTAGAAGACCCTAAGAGTTTGCACTGGTTAATCATTACAGAAATGTAGTCTTCAATTTTATCATAAGCCTCTTATTATCAATGAAGATAAGCATACATTTGTATCTTTTTATCATTACCAATGTTTAAAATTAATCGCCAGACTTTTCATATTTTTCTGTTCCAAGAGAGTGTATACATCCTGATATTATGTACTGATTAAAATTTGAAAGTAGTCTCTTTGAAATTTTTCTTTGCCTTCATTAAATTTCTTGTTTCTTAAACTTTTAACAATTCAAAAGTGTGAAGAACTTTTTTAAATCTTTGTAAAAATATACTTTCTAATTTTTTAGTGTAGTAGTTTCATAAAATTGTAATCTTTTATTCATCTCATGGTAAAAAAAAAAAAAACAAAAAAACAAAACAAAAAAAAAAAACCCTGTACTTCTCATTGATCCCTTCTCTATTGATGTAGAAAAATACATTGATACTCCCTAATCGAGTTGTCCTTTCTCCAATTCTCTTTATTTGGGGAAGGTGTTTGGGGGTGGGGGTGGAGGTATATATTTCTTTTATTCTTTCCTTTTAATTTTACCAAGTATTTTAGTGGAATTAAAAAGATAAATACATGCATTCAATTTGCCACATTTATTAGAATTCTTTTCATAAGTTTTTGTTTCTTGTTTTCAAGACCCAATTTATATGACACATTTTCTGTGCTAGATCCCTTCTGTGCTAGATTCTAAAGTGGAACAACTATTTCTTCTGTACTCTTCCAGTACTTTGCTCATCCTGCTAATACAGCAATCATTATATTATATTTTAGCTACATTTGAACATATTTATTCTTTTTCTAAATTGTGCTTTACTTTATAGCATCTTATTCATTATAGAACACCATCTGGCGTACAGTAGGTACTCAGTCAATTTTTGCTGAATTTAATTGGAATTCAAGAAATTGGCACCCACATACCCAGCCTCCCTAAATTATTAGGTACGAGTTGGCTCCAATTGAAATTCAAGTGAGTAGAGGGGATAGGACAACTTTTGTCAGATTTCTAATTATTTTTTCTTTCCTTTAAGTAAAAATATAAATTAATATTCAAGGGCAATGTTACCTTTTGTTTGGATTTCTGGTTATATAAATGTAAAACAGATGTCCTATACATGAATACAAAGTATAAAAAGAAGTAACTAGTTTTGCCAATGGTCACAAGAGTGTTTATATTGTGAATTAATTACTTTCAGAGAAGATGATTAAAATATGAAGTAGAGAGATATCGAAGAATCTCAGTCAGAGCTGAAGACATTATCAAGGCTCTTCTGCGATGAAGGTGAGCGTTGAGGTAGGTGAGTTGTCTTTGGGAAGAAATCTCCAGGTTAGATAAGAGAAGGTTACTGTGAGGGACCTTGTGCTATGCACTTTTGAAGTAATCAGATATATTATCCAGTTTATTTTATTCTTTTTCCCCTTTCTACATTGTTATTATCTACTGTTAACTCCATACCTTCTTTAAAAGTGTGGTTCAATTCAACTCTGCTTTGAGAAGTAAAAGATGTTTCTAAGTATGGAAAAAAATCCCAGGGTTATAAGGATTGTGGCAGCATCCTGGAGACCATGGTTGTAATATATTATTCATTAAGTGAGTCCAATGAAAAATATTTATCAAGCACCTAATATGAGCCAGACACTGTGCTGGGGTAATAGAGAGAGCAGTGAACAAGACAGACATGATTTCTATTTACAATCTTCTATGAGAGACAGATATTAAATATATAGGCTTAAGATCTTTTTTTTTTTTTTTCATTTTGAAGGGTTTTTTTAGTAGTTGAACTTATGATTCAGTATGTTGTTGCTATGGGGATTGCTATGACTTTAGTAATGAAAGAAAAGGCAACAGAAATTGTGCCATATAAGTCATAAAATATAGAATTGAGTTTTAAAATAAGGAACCTTGCCAAACCCCTGTAACCACAGATTTATGCACCACTTAAAATAAATACCTATCAATGAAACTAATCATTTTACTTCCTTTTGAGACCAGCATTTATATTGGAGTTATTCTTATAATGGTATGGCAAACACCCGCTGACTTTACATTCTGAGCTGCCATTACCTACCCAAGACCTGAAGCTGCCTTAGGTGCCAGCCTTTAAGAGATTAGGGTGCTAGTCACCTACCAACCCTCAATACTGAGGCACAGCAAATGATAAGTCTAGCATTTGAAATGATGAGAGAATATAGCTTAAAAGATAAACTTCTGAGAAGATGAGTGAGGAATTTTCCATGAGGCTTATCAACAAAGAGTGAGAAAGAGGCAGAGAAGGAAGGAGAAGAAAAGAGAATGAGCAATATTTAGTAGACCTACAAAAATATAAATTGGAATCTAAAGACAACAATGTAAATAAAAATGAAGGGGAAACAAAGTTTGCTACTGTTCGTTTGTTTGTTTTGTATTTCTCATGTGTAAAACTCCAAATGTGAAAGCTAACTTTATTAGTTTATCAAATACGTGTTAACATCATACATATGACTGTTTCTCTATTCCATGGACAAGTACACATGTAGTTGAACTGAATCACTCGTTAGCTTTTCGTGTTAAACCCTGAAAATATAATTCTTTCTTGAGCTTCAGATTTACCATTGTCTGACTCATTATCATGTTCAAACTTCAATTTTCTTTCAGTTTAGTTAAAATTAAAACAGTGAGAAAATTTCTATAACTCCATGAAATTACTGATTCAGTAACACGTATTTGGGCCTTTGTAACGGAGACTAAAAATGGAAATAATCCAGAGCAACAGAATGAATCAGCAGAGTACCTTTCACTTTTATGTCAGCAGTTAAAATCCAGTGCCAGGCTGTAGTGACTAAATCTGCTTCCATCTGAGTGTTCCACAGAAGCATGTAAGAAAATGAGGAAAGGGAATTTCTCATGTTTTGATAATTTTTGTTGATCGGAAACTTTCCATGATGGTCACTGAAAGGATGGTTGGGAATGCTGAAGATATCGGGTGGCCAATGAAACCAGAGTGGCCATCCCCAGTGTCTCTTCCTGCTGGATGCTAAAGAGATCTTACTTCTCCATTTTTTAATACTTGTTACATGATTTGTCTTTAATATTATTTGACACAATTGAAAAGTATTTTGTACTTTTGGCAATAGAAAATATTTTAGAGTCTCATTCTGATGTAGTTTAAGTGATAAGATTCCAGACAAAGTCCGAAGGGTATTAATTGTGTTTACATTGTCCATAGGCTATAAAACAAGTAACAGAGAAGTAAGATAAATTTAGCTTCTTCTATTTTAAAGTCAGTTCATGTGTGAATTCTGTATATCTGATATATTTTTATAAATAAGACATCTCGCACTATCTGAGATTAAATACTTCAGAGCTGTTTTCTTCCATTTACAAGTAGAACATAAATTTGCCAAACAGGGTTTTGTTTTGTTTTGTTTTGTTTTGTTTTGTTTTGTTTTGTTTTGTTTTGTTTTCATTAAAGGACATGAGGTAAGGTGGAAAAAAAAGGAGTTTCCTAGTTGTAGTTTACTTGAATTTTCTAATCTTATATTTTTACTTTTAATTTTGTTTCCACAAAATTTCACTGTGGTTATTGCTGCTTCAACCAAGATATATTTATAAATATATACATACATGTAACTCCTACATGTATAAATATATATACATATATATATAAAATAGTGACCATAAATAAATAAATGCCGTTTTCTAGGCCATATTTCTTACTCACCTCCTCATATAATCAGCATCTCTAGAGGATGGATTTTAGTAAACTGCCTTTTTGGTAAGAATTCACAGAGAATGTAAGAGAAATAAGAAATAACTAAACTCATCCTAAATTTTAAACGACCGAATTTCGGGTCAGATGGCTTAAGCGAAATACCCAAAAGCAGATGACAGATAGATAGATGATAGATAGGTGATAGATGGATGGATAAATAGATGATGATAGATGATTAGATAGATAGGTAGATGATAGATAGATAGATAGATAGATAGATAGATAGATAGATAGATAGATAGATAGATAGATAGGACAGACAGATAGACAGATGCAGAGATACTTGTTTTGATTCTTGTCTATGTGTATTTTTACCACACAGGGCTGTGTAATTGTGTTTGCTAAGGTTCTGCTTGACACTCACTCAGAACGGCATGAGCAAAATAAAATTATCAGTAGTTTCCTTCAGCAACTCAGGGAACAGAAGCAAAGTGAGACATGCAAGCCTTGGCCAGGACATTATCCAGAGCAACACTGAGACCTCAGCCACAAGAGTTCACAGAAATTATCTCTAAAGTTTCAACTTATCTCTAAGATCTTATCCCAACAGTCTCAATGGCTGTATCTCTGTTCAGGTTTCAAATTCTGGAAAAGAAAGTGTGATTCGCCTAAATCGAATTAGATTATATTTTGTGTGTTGAAAACCATAGCCAGGAGAACAGGTCCTAGAGCATAGATGTGGCCCCTGGAGCAACTTACATGTATTTGGAATCATTTTGCACGGTGACACCTGATGCTAATGTTGAGGACAGAGTTTTAGATCTAGAAGGACAATTTAGATATAATAGCCAACTTTAGGTAGGTAGCTCAATAAAAAGTGATCCAATAATGAGTTTAATCAGAAATATTTAGAGAACAGATATGATATAGCTGAACATAGAGACCCAAATCCAAAATTCTTTGGTCAGAGCAAAGGATACAAGTGACGTCAAATGTGCCACAAATCCATGATTCAAGACCTCATTAGAACTACTATGGAAGGACATTGAGATATGACATAGGGTAGAGGACATAGGATAACTGCCATAGTTGGAATAAAAGTATCTCAGGTTTGTTTTATCGGCTATAACTGCTTTAGTGCCTAGATGGACCCTGCTGGTTTAAATGTGTTTACGAAACAAGATTTCTTAACAACTTGGATTTTGAAGGTAAAAAAATTGTTAGCCTCAATGATGACTAGAGTTTTGATCCCAGGGGATATACATAATACATATCAAAAAATCTCTCTCGATCTAACTGCTGCTAAAGTTTCAAATTTTCATTTCTCTTAGCTATATCATAAGACTACTGATTCTGTTAGACCAAAAAGTAAAATACGTGTTTTTTTCTAAAATTTTTTCTCTTCTTTCTCACATTCATTGTTCATAGTTCATTATCAGCATCGCATTGATGGGATCAGAAATACTGTAAGTTCATCTCCCCAGCATCCTACACAGATGATCTGGGTCTTTTCTTTTCAGTTTATCACTACAAGTTAGACAAATGAAATCTAAACACACCATCTTGTTCTTAGACTTTATCTTGATTACCAAACCTTATAGAAATAGTCAACTTCTCACCATGGTTAATATTTCACCCGGTTTGTTATCCAACTCATTCCTCTTTTGACTGTTGTGTGAGCTTTGGAGCTCTCCTTATACCCTCCAGTACAAGGAGTCTTCCTTACGTGTCGTTACAAGATGAATCCAAATGCTTTCTCTCCCTCTTTGATTATGCACAATAGTGTACTCTCAAAGTGCATTTAACAAATGAAACTTACTTAAAAAATGTTTTCGCCTCAGGATAGATATTAATTTTTCCCTGAACATCCGAGTCCCTTTACATACAACTGTGATGAGCAATAAGACTTTTTGTTTGTTTGTGTCTGGATTTTTAAAAGAAAAACACCAAGAGACATAGAATTATAAAATTGGAATGCCTTTTATAGATTATTTACCATTCATTTTTGTAAATGAGAAAGCAAGACCCACAGCAGTCATTTGATTTTCCCAAAGATATAAAACTAGCTAATATAAGAAGTGAATGTCTTTCTTAGAGTAGTTTTTTCTGTTGTTCTTCACTGTACTACAACTCACATCAATCCATGCCAACTTAGTAGATGCTTAATTTAATTATTAATTGTTGCTCGTATTGTCACATACTTTGAATATACAATGAATTAATAAGTTCTTAGAGCAATTAATCAATTTCTCCCCTGAAATGAAAGTCGGTTGTACAGAAGACTTAGTCTGAAAATTATTTTTCTAGATTATATTTTAAAATAAAATTATGATGTCAAAAATATTAACTATTAACAGCGGAAGACTTTTAGTATACATTATCAATTTTATTTCTAATATAGTATCAGTATACTCTTGCATAATAATTTTATTAAAAAGACTTTCTTACCACTCCCTGGTCAACACCGAGTATTATTATTTTTTAAACTTTTACAAATTTTATAAGGAAAGAATGAAACATTCCATCAAAAACTAATATAATTTCCTAATAATATCAATAAATCCTCTAAGGCTATGCTAAATGATGTGGTAGTCACTAGCCACATAAGACTATGTAAATTTAAATTAACTAAAGTTAAAAATTCAGGTTTTCAGTAGCACTAGTCACTCTCAAAGTGCTAAATAGCCACATGTGCCTACTAGCTACTATACCGGACAGGGTTGATAGAGGACATTTTCATCCACACAGAAATTCCACATCACTATTGAACAATGATGATCTAAGGTGTTATTAACCCCAGTTTACAGAGTAAGAAACCAGAGCTTGGTTATTTACTCATCCTCATGCCTGTAGTAAGTGGAGAAATTAGATTTTAGATAATAGCATTTAATTCCACATAATTTTTATTTTAACACTATTTCCCCCTTGAATTATTATTACTTTTTACTACTAGTGAGGATAAACATAGACCACTTTTTCCAGCCATTTGTACTGTGTTTTAAATTGTTTATTCACATGGAATAACTATCTACTGAATAAATAAACATTCTTCCATAATGTCTATTATTAATTTAATAATCTTTGCATTTTGTTTTTAGGATAATCCTACATTATTCTAAAGCAAATATAGTATCAAAATTAAATATAGTATACTATAATATTGAATAAAATTATTGTTCCCACAGTTTCTCTTCTATTATCCACTAAGGAAAATTCATGTTGACCCATTTATTTCTTTTCTTCACTAAGGTTTCTTTCTTGCCAAAACAGTTTTTTGATCTTCTGGGGAAATAAATGGAGCTATAATATGAGAGACAATAATGAAAAGAAGACATCAAAGATGTTTGTTCAAAGATTACAATAAAATGTATACAAGAACAGCACAAGTGCTGCAGTGTTTAAAGATATTTGAAGAAAGATATACTTTGAAGGCTTTAGAAGAATTGCTAGAGCTTGTTTATCTTCACATTGCCCTTTAGAAAATGTATGGTGATATATCGAGCTATATCGAATGCAGGTTTTGGGTGTCGAATGGTGCTTGACAATCGTTTGAGACTAATTCCTGAGTAAAACATTTTTTTTTTTTTATTGATAAATATGGTCATATACTTTGACAATGAAAACAATTTTCAATACTATACTTCCACATATATGCCATATTTAGTTGAAAAATTACTATGTTAAATATTTTAATTCATTATTTTTACTACTTTAATTAACAGATACATTTTTTAAATTATTATTTCCAAGAAATCCATGTATCTTAGGGATTTAGGACCTTACAAAGTCATTATTTTTGTTTTTTAGAAAATTCCAAATATTGTTGGTCATTATTAACATTTGTGAAATAAAAGTAACCATTAGGAGTTGGTCAACAGAATGGCAGAACAGGACTCTAATTAAGAATTATGTGATTCTCTCTCTCCCTTTACCTTTATCTATCATCTATCTATCTATCCATCTATGTGTGTGCATGTGAATAAAGATGCTCTTCTTCTAACTTAAATGGGGAATTTCACATAATAATGTTGATAGAAAATACCAATATGTTTCTTAATGAAGACTCTATTTTAATAATAATAGAAAAGTTCTGTTTTAAAATACAAATTCTCAGTGACTACTTTCACAAGATAGATGATATCCTTTTGGTTTCTTTCCCACATTTTAATTAGTTGTGCTTGGAGCTATAATAGCCTTGGCCAGAGAATTACCCAAGGAGTAATTTCCAAATGTCATCATCAGTATTAAAATGACACTCATCACCTTGTTTTTAAACATCAAAAGGTTCTCAGGGTCTTGCTTCTTTTAATTACTACTCACTTCTTTACAAATGGAAATGGAGTTTGTCTTCTTGATTATCTGTTAAAGTTTCTTTCTCTTCCTGGCATCCCTGTTTTCCAGCCCAGATTTTGTATTTAAGTGCATTAGAACAGAATTTATAGGAATTTTAAAAGTTATAAGAAGCTCAGGGCAAAGTTGCAGTAAATGTGGTTGTTAATTTAGTTCTCAAGCAAGGCCATGTTACACATTTGTATTCCCATACCAGTAAAATTCTATAGTTCTTTTTTTTTTTTTTTTTTTGGAACAGAAGAGTAGATACACAAAATGTTTACTATCCTACTTTTTAGATGATATATTAAAAAGCTCTTTTTAACTTGCATGGTTGATGCATACTTAGGGCAGGTATGCTTCCACATTGAAATTCTCCAGAGATTAATAATAACAACTGCCTTGAGGTGTTCTTGGTTCCATTTCACCACTTCGCCATCTGGGTAGACATATGAAGATCAGTTCAGCAGATTTTGGAAGTGATTATTATGGAGGTTATTCTTTTCAGCAGATGATTTTTTGTTTCACTGCTCCCACATAAATGTAAAACAGAAAATATGTTCTAAGCAGAGACAAATATGGAGTGTGCTTATTTCAACTTTCCTCTCCAACAAACAAAACTACTGCAAACTGAGCTCAACAAAGTCCAGTTGCAGCATGAAGGGCAAATTTTAAATTGAGTGTGCATTAGCGTGATGTATATTTCTCCCCCACATCAAAAAAAGTTCCTTCTTTCAAAATAAATATAAGAATGAGCCAAACGTTACTTGGTAATTCAATTTTCTTTCAATATGTCCTTGAAATTTCTAACAAAGCAGAACAATGTTTTAGAAGGAATTAATGCATAAAGTATCAAAGTACTGCAAGATTTCAATAGATTTTCCAAATTAGACAAGCATTTATTTTAAAACATTTTCAAGTTCATGTTCTTTATTAACATTTTATTTGTCTATAGAAGTAATTTTATGTAAAGTGAAGATGTCTCTAGTCTTTAAAATTTTAATACAGTGTGGAGTTTATCATTACATAGTTTACACACTTCTTTACAGATAATAACTGTACAATCATTACAGACTTCTGATGAATTTAAGTAGAATTTTTAAAGTAGAAGAATATGCTAATAGCCTTAACCTTATTCTCTTATATAAATTTTATTAAAGAAATCATCATACTTCTCAATTTAGAATTGGCCAAGAAGAAATAATATATTTCTAAAATATAGCAATTTATAAAGTTAAAATTATATTACATATTTACAAAAGATCTCCATATGCCGAGTCAGAGTATATACCAGTTTCTTTTATTAAATAATTTTCTCTAAGTAGTGTTTCTTAAATGGGAGCATTTTGCAATGTCTGGAGAAATATTTAGTTGTCACAACTAGGAGGTTGGCTACTACTGTTATCTATGAGCAGAGAGGCCAAAGATGTTGCTAAACATTTTACATTGCACAGAAAAGCCTCATCCCCAAAACAAAGACCCATGTAATCTAAAATGACAAAATGCCAAGGTTGAAAACCCTGCTCCAAAGTATATGTAAAGATCTACATAATATCAAAATTAGACAAATGAATGTAATAAATTATACACAGATAAATATTTAAGAAATTCAAAATCTTAAGATGGGTAATCTGCTATGACTGATTTACACACACACTCAGATACACATACACACACTTTACATGCATACATTAAACACATATATAGATGTATATTTATGTGTGTGTATATATGTAAATATGTATATATGTAAACAGTTAAACACATATATGTCAACTGGGGCTCAAATATGCTTAGTTCTGAATAATGTTTTGGAACAATTGCCTATTTCCTCAATTACTAAACTACTATCCAGTCTAGATTTTTTTCTGTATCAAGTGCTCAAAGCCATAGTTTTGAGTTATAGTTTTTATCCTTCTAGTTACCATGGCACTGTACAGGAAAAGGTTTTTTTTAGTATAGGCTCATATTTAGAAAATTGTTTCTTTGTGTGCCTATTAGATCTCTGGTTTCTTGCTCTTCAGCCACGTCTATGACATATTCATTTTCTAAATTAAATGTTTTTCCACTTCAAGATGAAATGTTATCTTCACTCATTTCCTAATATATAATTGCTACTCTTGGTAACTCAATATATGTTCAATC
Source organism: Pteropus alecto (assembly GCF_000325575.1). Taxonomy (NCBI): domain Eukaryota; kingdom Metazoa; phylum Chordata; class Mammalia; order Chiroptera; family Pteropodidae; genus Pteropus; species Pteropus alecto. The sequence goes on along the minus strand of NW_006494614.1, from coordinate 24,715,218 downwards.
TAATTATCTAAATTGTGACTAAACTGTATCATATTTTAGAGAGTGAAGTGAATTATCATCTCTATCTTCCTCTGCACTCCGACTACCACCCCTACATGGAAAAGAAGCAAAACTCTATAGCTCAACTCCTGCATCTGGAAAGAAGCAAATATTATATCCTACACACTAGTCTGTTAGTCAAACAAATTACTACTTTCAGTTTCTATTTTGAGGACACTTTAAAATTCTCACTGAGTTCTCTAACAAAATAGCTTCTCTCCTTATGGAGCTTGGGGTCTGACATTTTGGCATGTGGAAGCTATATGGTTTCTCAACTTCCTGCTTTTGAGTATCTATAGAGGCTTCATAGGCCATTGGTGTTTGATTCAATTTCAAGCTGCTCGCCATTCTCCAGAAAATCAGGGGCTAGGACTGAAAGTTTCAACTCTCTATTCAGAGTTGATTCCCCTGGCAACCAGCCTCCATTCCTGGGTGCTTTCCAAAAGTCACCTTCATTAACATAACCTAGTTGTTGTGGAGGGGCTTGTTATAAAGAGCAAGACACCCATTTCACCTTTCTGAAACTGAGGACAAGAGACCAAAATTATTTTTAAAAGATGCTTTCATGACTCTTATTTCTCAGGAAGTTCCAAAAGTTTGTGAAGTTGGCTGGAACTTTAGACATTTTTAATATAGAAACAATTAATAAATCTAAAATCTAGTTCTTCTAAAATATCATTAGAATAGATAAATTCCTTATGAGTAAGATTTTTTTTTTTTAATAGAGACCAACTGTATAAGATTGGGACTTAAGAAAACTCCATAAGAGATATAAAGATATAAAATAATCATAGAAGTAAATTGAATACAAATATATGACAACAAATTTTAAAATATCATTCAATATAAATAGCTAAATATAAATTACAAAAACTGATCTAATGAAAAGAAAATGGAATAGACAAGCTCTGTTAAGATTGTAAAGTGATACACATTTAAATATATTTTTTTGGCAAGATATTTTGTATTTAATTTAAATTAATCTCATTGAAAGAAAATAATCCCTTCCAATTTAGTTTGTGAATTTAGCATAACTTTTTTCTGATGAAGATAATATAGACAGGTAAGAAATAGAAACATTTTATTAGTAAATATGAAAATAGGCATTTTAAAATTTAAGAAAACTAAATTCAGCTGAATATTAAAAATAATGAGGTAGAAAATATTCTAGAAATGTAGTTATAGCTTTTCATTGTAATTTATTCCATCAACAAATTAAAGAAGTAAACAATATTCTTATGTAAACATTAGCTTTAAAATATATTGTAAGTGAAATAAAAATTAACAAAAGGTAACTATTAATAAAGAACAAGAGCAGATGTCATTTTAAACTGCAAAATAGTAAAGCCATTCCCATTAAAAGTCAAAATCAAGAACATATTGTCTTCCATTTTAAAATTTTTATTTAACACTTTTTTAAATTCAAGAAAAGAAAATGAGAAATATATGTATAAATATTGGGAAAATGAAACAAATATATTCTCGTTGATAATAGATATTATTCTTCAAAGAACTCAAAATACTATTGTTAAGAAAGGAAAATTAAATAGAAGAGAATTTGTTAAAATAGCTAAATGTAAGGTAAATATATTATCAAAAGTGCACCAATTCCTTTTCCAAAAATAGTTAACAATGGAACTACAAAAGATTATATCATATACGATGTGAGAGTACCTAAGAAATAGTTAAGATAAATTTAATAAGAAAAGTAAAGAACTTAAGCAATGACCATAAAATATTATTGAATGATATAAACTTAGCTCTGAAGAAATTATAAAACATGACATATTCTTGGATTGTAACACTCTCGAAATTAATATATAAATTTAATAAAATTGTAATGGCTTTTTCAGAGCGGGTAAGATAAAATGATGCTAACGTTCATGTAGATACTTAAATATATGACAATAGCCAATAAAATTTGGCATAACAATTTGGCAAAACATAGTTTTAGACTTTAATCTTCATTTACATATTTTCTCATTCTAAGGTAGTATTTCATTCATAATTAAAAGGACTTTATATTATGTTTATTATCTGACTGGCAAGTCCACCTTCTCATTTTGTTGCTGTTGTTGTTATTGTTTCAATAAACTCATAGTTACAGATAACAGAATGCTGGTTACCTATGGGGAAAGAGAGTGAGGGTGTGAACTGCGTAATTAGAGTCAAATTTATGGTAATGGAAGAAAACTAGACTCTTGGTGGTTAGCACACAATAGCGTATACAGATATCAGATTATAATGTTGTACACTTGAAATTTATACAATATTATTAATCAATGCTGCCTCAATAAATTTAAAAAATGTAGTATGTAGCAACAAAGTCAGTTTTTTCTAAATAACTAGTTATCTAAGAAGAAAAACATATCAAAGTCAAAAGTAAATCGTAAGATGTTAGACAAAATTATATGACAAAATCATAGTCTATAATAAATATAAAGTTTTTAAAATATATAATAAAATATTTTTAATGAGAAAAGAATATGAAAAGGCAAGTTAAAGGAGGAAAGTGCTACCAATCAACGAAGTTAACTATGCTCAATCATCTATGAAGGTAGAAAAATACAATTAAAGTAATTATGAACACTTCTCACCCATCACATTGTCAAAAATCAGATTAATGATTCCTATTGTTATTAGGGATATGGTAAAAGAAGGCACCCATGTATTGTAGTTCCCAATGTAAATCTTTTTTTTTTTTTTTTGCCTTTTCTGTAAGCCATAAATTATTATCTTTTAAAAATAAATTGCATAAATGTTTCATTTAACATTTCCATGTTTGAGAATATATACCATAGAATAAAGCCATTAATATGTAAGTATTATAGTGAAACTGTTGATTAGTTTTGAAACATCTGAATAATTACCAGTTAGAAAATAACTGAAATATGTCTGTGTCTAGTGATGTATGTAGCAGCACTAAAAAAATGACTTAGGTTTGTACCATTTTATTTAAAGAGATATCTCAATGTATTTCAACTTGTCAAAGTAATCATTCTAGAGATATTTACATAATATTATTTATTTAAAACAACAATAAGAATCTGTACATATGTTTTGTATATATTTATTTGTATGCATAATGAACAAAGAAAAAGTTATTTTATACCTTTAAATCAGGCTACTGATTTAATATTATAATAAAATAATATTATTGGCCTGATTTAAAGGTATAAAATAACTCCTTAAGGGAGCACAGATAAGCAAAAAGTAACAAATAAATAATAATAAAAAGAAAAAGACTTTAAAACAAATTGGAAAGTCTTTAAGATTCAGAATATTGACACATAATATGGTACTATTTCTTTAACATACTAAATGTAGGAATTTCTGTAATGCTAGATGTATGAACGTGCTTACCAATACATCAACAGTATTTTTCTCTAGGTTATGAAGTTTCATTTAATACATGTTTTCTTCCATAAAACTTCCTCTATTTTGTATTTTTTCAAAGTAGTTACTATACCCGTTTAAATATATTTAAACTAAGACTACTATGGCATTTATTTTGCCACATGTAACAATTTCATATTGAAAAAAATCTCAACATAAAAAAATTACCTCAAATACCCACTGAGATATTCTCACATAAACTAACATATTTCAATGGAGATATAGAAAATTATATATATATGTGTGTGTGTGTGTGTGTGTGTGTGTGCATGAGTATGTGTGTGTGTGTAGGATATTATATTGCATATATACATTTTTAATGTATACATTTATATATATTTAAATATCTACTACTATAAGTAGATATAGGAGATTTTATACATATATGAATTTTTAGTATAAACGTTTATATATATTTTTTAAATATCCACTAATATAAATAGAAAGAAAACAAAATAAAAATCAATAGCTCTAGTTGGAGTTTTTAAAAAACATATTGTGGAGGTAGGTAGAAGAGGAAATTAAGAAGACAGCTGTGTGAGATTTGTATGAACATGTAGGAAAGACAGTGTTTTCTCAAAATCATCTGTAAATTTTGAAGAGAAAGTAAACCACAGATGTATTTAGACAGAAAGGAAAGTAGAAAAGCAAGGATTCTTAAGATTTAAGAATGTATCAGAATCTAAGTGTGCATCAGAATTACATGGAGAGTTTATGTGGGAAAATACAGGTTGCTGGGTCTCGTTCCCAGAGTTGCAGATTCAGGAGGTCTGGGATGGGGCTTAGGTGCATTTCTAAAAATGGCTTTCAATCCTGGCTGCACATTATAGTCATCTGAGGAGATTTTTAAGAGCAGTACTGCCTGGCCATTATACCAGACCAATCTCCATTGGTAATCTAGAGTTGGGGTTGGTTTTTTTTTTTTTTCAATTATGCCATGTCGTTCTAATGAGCATCCAAAGCGAAGTATTAGTATAGTAGAAATCCTCAATTAGAATGACATTTGGGTCATTCAATGAGGAAATATAGGAAAGTATTTGCTGGGGTGAAAGAGGGTTTGAGGTGACATTGAAGTTGTTTATTAAGTTCAGTATGACCTGAGACATCTAGTAACTATTTTAATCTTACATATAAGATTGGATCTTTAGAAAGACTAGATTCTGAGAAATTCCTGTCCTGATGGAAATATTCTGTATTTGTGTTCTCCAATGCAGTAGCCACTAGACACATGTGTTTCTTGAGCACTTGAAATGTAGCTAGTGCAAGTGAAGAATTGAATCTTTTTTTTTTTTTTTATCACATTTAAATAGCCACATCTAACTAGGGACTATATATTGGATAGGGCAGCTCTAGAATTTCAGCAAATAAATTAGACACAATCTATTTTTCAAAGGAAATAATTGAAAACAACACAGAAACCTTGATGTACTGCTTTTTAGAGAGAAAATACAGATTGATTTAACTATAGATTAACATCCAGAACAGAGGCTGACTACTTCTTTCTAACCTGAATTGTTCGCTTGTTTCGACATGCCTGCACAGTGCAATTGTTCCTTCTTTGTTTTTCCTAGATTGGCTTTTTTCTTGAACTGATTCTGAAAGAGTACTCTCCCTATTCCAGCATGTTTCTTAAGACGTTGAAATGAAGCTTTTTTAAAATTCAGTTATTTTCTCTAACCAAATTTGAAATGTATACCCTTCCTGCTTTACTGACTGAGATAATGTTACTCCCAAATTTTATTTTCTCCAACTGAATTTGAAGTAAACATTTCTTAACTCTATATTATTCTTATGCTACTGAAATAAACAAACTTCTAAGTAATGTTTCCCCCATAAAAATTTTTAATAAGCATCTTTCGTAACTTAGAGCATTGCTTAATTCCCTGTAAATTGGGTTTCTGGATCCAATTTCAGTGCGTATGTGCGGAGGCTTCCCCCCACACACAAGCAATTAATTCTCAAATAACAGTAGTGTAGGAGAATTCAACTCAATTCTGACACTATCTACCTTGAGATAGCATCAGACCACAGGATGAGTTTAGTTCTACAAGACCGTTACCCTCTTTAGATGCCAGTCACAGCCCCAGGTTGTTATCTGTTACTTCAGACCAATGGCTACAAATCAGAGGTTCTCAAGACATCCTCCTTCATTGGGTTTGATTAATTAGTTTCTAAAGCTGCTCACAGAACTCAGAGAAACATTTTACTTAATAGGTCACCAATTTATTATAAAGGGTTATTCCTGAATAGCTAGATGAAAGAGAGGCGTAGGTCAAGGTATAGGTAAGGGCACAGAGCATCCATACCCTCTCCAGGTGCTCCAATATCCAAACATCTTCACATATTCGCCAACCCAGAAGCTCTTTAAATTCTGTCCTCCTGGACTTTTATAAACGCTTCATTAAAAAGTTATGGTTGATTAAATCATTGGCCATTGGTGATTAATTCAGCCTCCAGACCCTCTCCCTCTCTCTGAGGTGGCACCTGGTGGGAGTAACTAAAATTTTCAACTCCCTAATCACATGGTTATCTCTACTGGCAACTGGTTCTCATCCATAGACGCTTTTCAAAAGTCCCTCATTAACATAACACCTTTATCTTTCTTAACACTAAGAAAATTTCAACTGTTTGGGGAGCTATGAGACAGGAACTATGGACAAATACCATATATATATGAGAAATATATTTTGGTCTTGTGATTTTTTTTATAAATCACAGTCTCAATACTTAGGTCCACATCTCTGTACAAGTAATACTCTTGCAGATATACAACTAGCATCTTGAGAATTATAGAATGTAATTAGTATTCTAATTTAATTTTTGAATAATGTATTCAAGTGTTTCAAAACTTAAAAATTATAAAAAGAAATAATAGTACAATGTTTTATTTTCATTGCTATATCTTGTACAACTTCTCGAAGATATGAAGTTTATTTGTATGATTCCTGAGTTTTAAATATATGTTTAATATTTAAATACAAATACAGTTGACCCTTGAACAATACAGGTTTGAATTGTGCATGTCCATTTATATGTGGATTTTTTCAATAAATACTATAAATGTATTTTCTCATGATTTTCTTGGTAACATTTTTTTTTCTCTGGCTTACTTTATTATAAGAATATAGTACATAATACAAATAACATATAAAATATGTGTTAATCAACTGGTTCTGTTACTGGTAAGGCTTCTGGTCAACAGTAGGCTATTAGCAGTTAAGATTTTAAGGAGTCAAAAGTTACAGGTAGATTTTTGACTGTAAGGGGTATGGGGGTCGGTGTCCTTAACCCCTGAGTTGTTCAAAAGTCAACAAACAATTTACATGCCATTGCACTTTACGTTTAGTACAAATTGATAATCTTTCAAATTAGCAATGGAATTTTAATTGAAATTTCTTTGAATACTAGATAGATTTGGGGAAAACTGACATCTTAACACTGCTGCATCTTCCAATATATAAATATAGCATTATCCTCATTTCTTAAAGTCTACTTTAATTTCTCTTAGCTATCTTTTGTAATTTTCAGAGGTTTTCCATGCTTTTTGTTCAATGTTTTTCTATGTAATGTATTGTTTTGACACTATTATATGCTGGGTTCATTTTTCATTATTGTGGTAAAAAAAATACCTATTATTAAATTTTTAAGTATGTAGTACAGTATTATTAACTATATTTGCATTGCTATATAGTCGATCTCAAGATATAAACTTATAATTACTAAAATTAAGATATTAATCCAGAATTTTCTAACGTTGATGGAATATTTGTTAACTACAATGATTTGAACTGAGAAAAATAGAGGTTTATCTACCTATGTCTACCAATTATTGGTTTATTGTCTCTCAAACTTCGCCTTTCAATAACTATCTATCTAACACATGATAATGTATTGAATTCTTTAAGCATTTCTTCTTTACAGTGAGCAAAATATTAGCTTTATCTACATAGTGTGCTGAAAAGATATATAGTAGAAAAAAGGATGTGTCTCACTGTGGTATGTTGTGTGTATTTTGGTTTTTCTTTTACTCCTGCTGCATTCAGAGGTGTAGATATGTGGAGACATCTAGTGGTGACCTGTCCCAGCTGCATGACCAAAGTCCTTCAACAACCATAGACTGCCCAAACTTGGATTCTGTGACCTCCCTTCTCAAAGCCCTCTCATAGCAGACACTGACAACCCCAGTCCTTTCATGTACAGCAGTGCCCCAGTTCATTTGCCTCCCAGCCAAGAGGATTATTTTTCACTTGATTGGCTATGGTAGACCAGCTCTGGCTCATGCAACCCCACAAACATCTCTGCTATACGGTAACTGCAGCCACTTCTTCTGTAATGAGATTTAAAGCCCAGCCTTAGGAAAAGAAAGCTTTCTTTTTAAATTTGTTTTCCCTCAAATACACTCCCTTAGCCCTAGTGTGGCTTTTTGAGTTCTCTTATATCTTGAGTTAATCTCTCATAACTTAATTATTCTTTACACCCCTTTAAAATTATTGTATAGTTTGTATGATAAGAAGAATGTTTCTTCACTCTACCACTAAATTTTATATTTCCATTTAAAGTCCCAGAAGAGTGGGGCAGAAAATGAGGCTAGCGAAGTGTTAAAATTTCACAGTGAATTCTATAAATTGTAATCTATGCAAGTAAAATACTGAAAAATAAGCAGAAAACAAAAGCAACGTATAGTACAAGAAGAACATGTTTCAAGGATAAATAAGGCCAAACAGAACAAAGAAGGAAGAAATTTTACTTACCTAGATGGTACAGAAACTTTAAATAAGATCTGTCATAGATGATCTAAAACACCTGCATTTTTGTAGCCTAATATGTCTTCAACTAATACATTTAGTGTGGCTTGCCTCATATTTTGATCTTCTCATTTGAATATATCCCTGACCTTCAGAGATACAAAGAAATATAAACCCTCTGCTCCATCTGTAGGACCTGCTCTTGGATATACATTCTATCCTCACCATCTTCCCACCTATCAATTTAGACATCTGGGCTCACGGCTTTGACAGATTGATTTTTCAGAATCATAGATTGTATATAATCCATCTGAGCCTCTAACTTACATTAACTGGTTTTAAATAAAATCACCTTCTCTAGCATTATCTTAGACACTCTAGACTTATAAATATATACTACTATGTTTTCACCAACACTATAAAAATTCATTCTCATGAGCAGTATTTTAAATACACTGTTAAATTGAACATAACATTATAAAAAGTTCTAGACTGAAAATAAAAGATGGGCAGAGGAATGTATATGTCCTCCAAAATTTGACATTTTCTTTCATATTACTTCTATTACATTGGTAATTTTAATTTTACCATACTAAATCCTTTCTGCGTATCCATTAGAAGTGGAAAAAAAAAGTGCCACCTATCCAACAGAGATTACTCTAGGTGAAAGGTTGACAAACTATGGCCTATAAGCCAAATCTGGCCCATTGCCTATTTTTGTAAACCAAGGTTTCTTGAAACACAGTCATGAGCATTTACTCACATTTACATGTTGTCTATTTGTTTACATATCATCATCACTGAATTTTAGTGCTGGAGAGGAACACAAAACTTATCCAGATTTATGCCATCATTTTATAGATGAAGAACTTAACATTTAAGGGTTTACACGACCTGTCCAGAATGATACATTTGGCTATGTATGATTAAAGAACAAGAGTCAGAAATAACCTACAGTTCTTTTTCATTTCATTATTACATCTGTTCCCTTTATTTTGTAGCATACTTAGAAGTAGCCAAGTGTATTACTATGTTGGACCACTGGTCTGACTTGATAGTGACAGGTACTAGGTAGTATACTAGGAGCCTCCAATATCCTAAGTCTCTGAATGTCTCCATATAATGGAACCCCAGCTGGCTGGTTTGGGGCACATAGTATGAATATGATATAAGCATTCCTTTGTATTAAGCCACTAAAATTGGGGGAGTTTTTCCATATCAAATCTTGTCTATCATAAAAAACACATTGTCTGTCAGACTATAAATTCTAGAATGGTAAATGTTTTCAAATATGAAATTAATTCTGAAATTTAAATTAAAATACCATACTATAATAATATTCACTGTATTACATTATTCTACATAAGTCCTGCCTTCTTTAACATTATGATATATATTTTAATAAAGATCATATTATTGTAACTTTATAATAGGTATCTTCTGAGGTCATGTGTATTCAGGTTAGAAAGAATTTACATAAGATATATTAAAAATGCCTTATAAATAAAACATTTTAAAGCTAGAAATAAAAGAACTGTATGTAATTTAAGTCAATTTCTTTATATGCAATCTCTTGTTTACAAGTGTAAGTCCATTGAATCAATTATGCAGTACAATACATGCAAACCATTAACACACTCTACAAGAGTCACATATTATGAAGACTTACAGTTTAACCTGTTTTGAACTACATGTGTTTCCTTCCTTTGTCTTATATTTTTTGCTTTTATGTCATTTTGTTTTACCTATTTGGATTTTAACAATTTAAAGTGTATACTATTATTGATGTTTATACATTGGCTAATTTGGAATTTTATGATGGACACATTTTTACCATTTTTAAATAAATTGATATCTTTACTCTGAAGAGATATTTTTAGGCAAAAGCTCAACCTCTTTATGAAAATTTCTATTAAAACTTTTCTATTAGTTTTATCTTTACCTATAAACAGACATGAAGACTGACATACAAATAAATATATATTTGAATTATATAAATATTGAAACAACCCTCAGTTTTAGCAAATACCACCTTCATTTTGATTTTATTTGTGTAATTGTTTCAATTTACTATTAAAATTAAACATCTATATTATTTATTGATTTGTATTTCTTTTTGTTTATTTTTATTTAGTGAAATTCATTGTCTCATGGTCTTTATCACTGTGTTCATTGCTTTATATGTAGTTCTTATTTTATCTGTATTAATATACTAATATTTTGACTTAAATATCTATAGAATTTATAATTATTTGAATTATTTTATTGCATTACCTTAGGTTATATTTTTTTATTTCTAAGACATTGAGAAATATATATTATAATTAGATAAATATGAATATTTATTTACTGACCTATATATCACTTTACGAAATACAATCAGGAGCCCTTATCTTTTCTCATTTAATCTGATTTTCCTTTACCTGTGACTAAGATGATCATACATCAAAATTTTCCTTCTGATAGGCACAGTTTACACTGGTTATTGTGGCATTATGACTACTAACATTTCCCTTCACTGTCAAATGTTAGGACTTGGATGATAAATTTTATGGTCATTTTATCAATAATTATTATGATGATATTTCTTCTCCATACTACATAGAGTAGAATAAATGATAAGACTATTTTCTATCCATGACATCCCATCTTTAAAACGAATTTAAGAAGAGATAGGCATTAGCAAATTTCAGTTATTTTCATTAAAACATGTCTTGGCATCAAGATTGTTGGTAAGAGACTCATAGCACTTTAACTATTGGATTTAGCATTGTGAATGGCCAAAATAGATAAGGACGGTAACATATATCTATATGGTCACTGTTTATTTCCACGGTCAATGTAAAAATGACTTCCTTTCTTTCATGTCTGTTACCTCTGAGTAGGACTTGAAAGCCATGGCAGTTTGCACAGGGCATTAAGTTAGTTGTCCATTAATTTCTTACCTTTGTTTTCACATATCTGTATTCAAATGCTAATAAGCAGTGAAATGCACAATCTGAATAATCTCTCTTGGATAATCAGATTACTATGTACAAATTTCATTTTGAACTGGTACTATTTTTCCAAATTTCATCTTTAGTAAAATTTTGTCAAGCCTTTTCATTCTCTGACCTTTCAACATCTATTCTATACTAAATAATTCTCTCCTTAAGACTTAATTTAAATGAATTGCTGACAGATCATTTAGTACTGTTCCACTGCTTTACTAAACCTTTCAAGGATAGGTTACCTCATACTGATTCAATTATTTTATTATCAACTCAGTCTCCAACAAGTCTCATTTTGAAATTAGGAAGGGACTACTCTAATATGATTCTCATCCTATCCAAATAATCTCACTGGGTTCACATTGAAAAGAATTAGACAAACCATCATTTTGTATTTTCATGGGAAACAAAGCAATACCTACTGTTAATACAGTTGTTTCTAAGCCACAATTAACTGTGAGCACAAAAGTATAGACATCAATGTATTCTAATTCAATATAATTAATTTGCTGTAGCAGAGTGCTGCATAGTATAACAGAATTACTCCATTGCGTACCCAGATCCAAAAGCCAGTAAGCTATTGCTAGTGCTAAGAGCATACTGTTAATGAAACTGAATCTCTCCTACTCTGTAGATTTATGAGGATGGCAGGCTGAGCATCCAGGTTAATTCATCTTCTGAAGCTCTTCTCCAGCCTGCTTCATGTAAAAAGAACATCCCGTATGTGCAATGTTATCTCCACGTTTTCAATTGTTGAGATAAACACATTTTGAAAAAGCTGTGCTAGTCATAACGAGTCAATCTCACAGCTTCAAAATTCAATAAGTCAATGATGAAGAAGGTTTTGTGCCATTTCTATGTATATTGTTAGGAACAGTAAATATACAATAATCGTATTGATATTTTGCTTAATATGAGAATTTATATGATAACATTTCAGTAATTTAGGGAGCATGAGCTTTATAAATTTTTAATGTTATGAGGATTTTGATATACTTTCCTTTTAGTAAGATAATTATTTATTGAGGTGAAATTCACATAATATAAAATTAACTATTTTAAGTAAACAAGTCAGTAGCATTTAGTGCATTCACAATGCTGTACAACCACAACTTTTATCTGGTTCCAAGACATGTCCTTCACTCCAAAGCAGAACCTTTTACCAATTAAGCAATTTCTAGCCATTTCCTATTCCTAGCTCCTAGCAACTTTCAATTGCATTTTATCTCAATTATGTTAATAGAATTATACAATATCTAATCTTTTGTGTTTTGGAAGTTCAGATTATAGCACGTATCAGTACTTTATCCCTTTTATAGTTGGATAATATTTTATCATATGTGTATACAATCATTTGTTTGCACATTCATCATCTGATGGACATTTGAGCTGTCTTCACCTGTTAGCTATTGTGAATTGTGTTGCTATGAACACCCATGGACATATACTTGTTTGGGTACTTGTTTCCAATTATTTCGAATATATATCTAGGAGTGGAATTGCTGGATAATATGGTAATTCTATGTTTAACTTTTTGGGAACTGTCAAACTCTTTTCTACAGTTGAAACACTTTGCATTCCCACCAGTAATGTACAAGGGTTTGAATTTTTCCACATCTTCATCAGCACTTATTATTTTCCATTTTTTCATATGTTTCTAGTGGATGGGAAGTAGTACATCATGGGGGTTTTGATTTGCATTTCTATTTCTAGTTGTCTCAGTGTTTTTATCATGCAAGTATGTTGAAATTTGTCAAATGTTTTTCTGTAATCAATTTTTTTCCTTCTTTTTATTATTATGGAAAGTTACATTTATTGAATTTCTTAAATTGGAAACCCCTGGCACTTTGGAGTAAGTTCCACTTTGTATAGAGTATAATTCTTTTAATATACTGTTGGATTCAGCCTACTAGTATTTGTGTTGGGGATTTTAGCATTTATGTTTATAAGGAATAATGATCTGCAATTTTCTTTTCTTGTGATGTATTTATCCAGCTTTGGTATTAGTGTAATGTTAGCCTCATAGAATGAGTGAGAAAATGTTTCTGCCTCTCTATAATTTATTTATTTATCTGTTTTTGGAAGAGTTTGAGGTGTATTGGTGTTCATTTTTTAAGGGTTTGGAGAATTCACCAAGGAAGCCATGTGGTTCTGGCATGCCTTTTTTTTTTTTTTAATTGATTCAATATCCTTACTTGTTAGTGGGTCTTTTTAGATTTTCTAGTTTTGCTAAGTCAGTTTTTGTAATTGTACGTTTCCAGGAATTTATAGATTCCATGTAATTTATTTGTTGGCATACAATTGTTCATAGCATTTTCTTATAAGTCTTTTTATTTCTACAGGGTTGGTAGTAATGTCCCCACTTTCATTTTTAATTTTAGTTAGCCATGTCTTCACTTATTTTCCTTATCAGTCTAGTTAAAGGTTGTTAATTTTGTTAATATTTTTTAAAAATTAATGTTTTGTTACACGTAATTGTGCTACTGATTTTCTTTTTTCTGTGTCATTTATTGCTGCTCAAATATTATTTCCTTCCTTCTGCCAGTTACATGTTTGTTTGCTTTTCTTTTTCTAGTTTCTTATAATGTTGTTAGATTGTGAATTCGAGATCTTTTTTTAACACAGAAATTTACTGCTATACATTTTCTTCTTAGCACTTGCTGCTTTTATTGTATCCAATAAGTTTTGAAATGTTGTGTTTTCACATTTATTTATCTCAGAGATCTAATTTTTCTTGTGATTTCTTTTTCAACTCATTGCTTAGAAGTGTGTTAACTTCCATATGTTTGTGAAATTTCCAGTTTCCTTTCTCCTATTGAATTCCAGTTTCTTTCTAGTGTGGTTGGAGAAGATGTTTCATATGATATCAATCTTTTTATAAATGTATTGAGACTTGTTTTATGACTTAACATATCATCTATCCTGGAGAATGTTCCATGTGCACTTGAGAATCATTTGTATTCTGCTGTTGTTGTGGGGAAGCTTCGGGTTTCTTACTATTAAGCATAACATTAGCTATAAGATTTTATTCTAGATACTCTGTATTAAATTGAAAAAGTCCCCCTCTAAATCTAGATGGTTGACAGTTTTTATCACGAATGGGTGTTGGATTTTATCAAATGCTTTTTCTATATCTATTAACAGGATCATGTGATTTTTGTTTTTTAGCTTAATGTGATGGATTACATTAATTGATTTTTGAATGTTAAAACAGTCTAGCAAACATAGAATTAATCCCATTTGGTCATGGTGTTTGTCTTTTTATATATTGTCATATTCGATTTGTTAATATTTTGTTGAAAAGATTTATACCTATGTTCATGAGAAATATTAGTATGTAGTTTCTTTTTGTTGTTGTTGTTATATTTTGTCTGGTTTTGGTATTAGGGTATTAACCTTATACAATGAGTTAGGAAGTGTTTCCTTGCTTCTATTTTCTGAAAGAAATTGCAGAGAATCGGTATAATTTCTTTCTTAAATGTGTGGTAGAATTCACCAGTGAACTCATCTGGGCATAGTGCTCTTTGTTTTGGTAGGCTATTAACTCAATTTTTAATAGATATAAACCTGTTCAACTTGTTTTTTATTGTGTGAATTTTAGCAGCTTTATCTTTAAAAGAAAAGGAATTGGTCCATGTCACTTTGGTCATCAACATTTCAGGCATAAAGTTGTTCAAAATACTCATTATTTTAATGTCATGGCATCTGTAGTTTAGTGATTCATTTACTGCTGATATTAACCTGTATCCTCTCTTTCTTTTTCTTAGTTAGCATGGCCAGACTTATCAACTTTATTGATCTTTTCAATGAATCAGCTTTTGGTTTCATTTTATTTTTTCTATTGATTTCCTGTTATCCAATTTTCTAATTCTTATTGTTTTTTTTCTTCTAATACTTACTTTAGATTTAATTTGTTCTTTTTCTAACTTTCTAAGGTTAGATCTTATGTTATTGATTATAGCTCTTTCTTCTTTTCTAATATATGCATTCAGTGTTATTAATTGCACTCTAAGCACTGCTTTTACCACATTCCTCAAATTTAGATGTCATGTTTACATTTGATCATCTGTTAATGCCAGATATAGGCCTTTTCTGACAGTTTGGTCTGTCCTGAGCTTATGCATGGCTTACCAAATTTCTTTTAAATGCCTTACTTTTTCAAATAAACTCCAGATTTTCCTCTCAGGCTTTATACAGTCTATTATATATCTCAACTATAATCTTTTGCCCCAGATGTTTTTCATTTGACTTACAATGCAAATTTTTGCAAATGCAATTTTTCATTTGACTTACAATGTTTTCCAATGTCTATTGCTTGTCCACCCTGAATGTGTTCGAAGGTAAGTGAAACAGAGACGAGCATCTTGCCTTAGTTCTTCTAGTAGTCCCTAGGTAGGTTAGAAGAGAGAAACACAATAATTTGTAAATAAGATCTGCTATGCTCCCTCTAGAACCAGGGACCGCTGAGAACATGGGGTTCCATTTTCATCATTGTTGCTGATCTGGAAAGGGAGTGAGGCAAGGGTAAGTAAAATGCCACATATTTATCCTACCATTTCTAAATTGCTTCTTTCTTGATTAAGCCTTTGCTTGTTTATCAAGCTTTAACTATTTACTAATAAAGTCAGTTCTGACTGTTTCTACTTGTTTTTTTTATGCTCATGTGAAGGATGGGCATTTGGACTTGCCTACATCACCATTTTGCTCTCCCTGTAATTTTAAAGGAACTCTTTTCATGAATCTAAAGTAGACTAGCTTTAATCATTTCAATTACCATAGCTCTTTGAATCTCTCCAAGGCCCTGACCACAATTTAGTGTTTTTTATAGCTATATATGTATCCAGAGAGTTCGAATGAAAGCTTTTAAAAAACATTGTTTCTGCTTCATCTTTACTTCCATATCTCTTAACACATAGTAGGGCAACAAATAGTATTTAATGATGAATTAATTTTCATACCATTATGTTTATGAGAGAGTAGTTCTCATAACTTTCCAATGTCAGTTAAGTAAAAATTTCAGATAATCTGTGAAAAAGTACGAGATTTTAAAAACGTGTATCATTTAAATCTTGATTGATACACTATCTACTCTGATCTATTGCCTCAGCAAAGTAGAATTAAAACATCTGGTGTATGATATTGCAAATGTATATAATTGCTATCAAATTTGTGGTTAGGTGTTATGTACTATAAATAATATGAAGATTTTAATTTTTAAGAAAGTTGTATATACACTTACTAAAATTACTCAGCATACCTTTCATTGAATTCTCTATTTTCTTTATAACAAAATATGTAGATCCCACGAATGTTCCCATAATTTCAACTGTTTTATCTCTTGCAACTGACCATGCGTGTCATCAGCTCTGTTATATTGCACTAATTGTTACTGCTTGCAAATTGCATGGTTTTGACTGACAACCTGTTGGTTTAAACAACTTCTCATTGTTCTTGTGCCTACACCTTCCTTGACCTTCAGCAATAATGTCAAACTTCACCTCTGTGAAGAAGTGTCTGCTGACTGAATTATCTGCTTCCTCATTTGAGCCTACGTGGCATCCTTAAATGAACTTAGTCATAATTTTATATTCTTTTTTATCCTATTTGCTTATTTGTTTCTTTATTTAATTATTAAGAGGATGGACTCTGGTGCTAAACTTCCTAGGTTGGAGTTCTGATTTTGCCATTCCCTAATGTTTAGCACTGGAAATTTACTTAGTCTCTCTTTGTTTCAGTTCTCTTAGCTGTAAAATAGTTCATAATAGTAGTGCCTACCTTATATATATTTTAAGAGGATTAAATGAGTTAATCTATATTAGAGGCCATGCAAATGTTAGCTATAATAATGTAATTATACTACATATGTAATATAATAAGAATAAGAATAACATTATTATTTGTTTATTATTATTATTATTATTATTATTATTATTATTATTATTATTATTGTGTGAGCCCCTTAAGGACAATTAATATTTTTTTAATCTCTGTAGATTTAGAACTAAGCCAAAAGTCATGCATAAATAGTTTCTCAATAAATATTTTGGGAGTGCTAAATAAATAAATTTATAATCTAAAATCAGAGTCTTTATTTGTAGTCTCTGATTCAGTTATTGACATAACCACCAATGCTTCCCACACAATATTGACAAAACCATGGAAGATGATATAAACATCTCTTTTTTCCTAAGGAACACATTTAGTTAGTCCCAAGTCCTGAGATACCCTATCTACTTTTTTCTCAAACTTATTCTTTTACTCTTGAATTGGGAGGATATAACTCCTTGAAGATTTTCACTGTGTATAACCCTTGCACAGTCTTCTCTGATTTAGTCTGTCTCCAATTTCATTCTAGTTTATGTCTTTCACATATTTATAACCCACGTATTCCTAAAACTCCCCAACCCAATGAAGTTATGCGCCTTTCATCTGCATTCTTTTGGCTCACTTGTTCTATTACATTTATTGCACTGTCCGAGTTTATCTATGTATAAGTTTCAATAGTCTGTGAAGTCCTTTAGAGCAAGAAATACATAGATGATAGTTGGGCAATAGATTAGATAGATAGATAGATAGATAGATAGATAGATAGATAGATTTATTGATTGATAGATGATAGCTAGATAATAGATAAATAAATATTGAAATAGGTATCATTCATCTCTATTTTCTCAGAATTTAGCATTTTCTTGAACCTAAAGTAAGTGCAAAATACATGTTTATTGAATTAAATTGTTAAGAATTTCACTAATGTCCCTGTTGATAATGATAGTAATTTCTTCCTCCTTATTCAGCTGCATATTATAATAAAACTTAAAATTCTAATATCTATAACACAATCTGTCTATTCCTTTTCATTTTCTAGTTAGCTATGAGAATAGTAGACAATTAATTATTATGGAACATTATACTATTTTGAACTGTTGTCTTGGCTTTCTGCTTTATTGTATGATTTTCATAAAGTCAACACTAAAATTTTAATAAATATAATATATATTTTTTTGAAAAATGTTAGTGTTTGTTTAAATACCAATGGAACATTGCCTGCAAGATAGTTTTTTTGGAGATACCTATTTTTACAGAATATATCTCTCATTAGAATAACAAGTACAGTTCAAAAGCATTTATAGGTTATAGTTATAAAATTTATTCCTGCATTTTTAAATACTATCTTGTAATTTCACACCTTTATGTTATATTAAACCAATAAAAAGAGAACAAGCAGTACTATTCTGAGAGATTCTGTCACATTTTATATTTCTTAAGTATAAAAAATTTAACCACTAAGATTCTGGAACATTCTCCTTAAATGATGCAATACATACATTGATAATACACAAATTTAAGCTTAAAATCAAGTACTTAGGTGCATATTTAAACACTAATTTTAACTAATCAAAAGAAAGTTATTTTATTATAAGGAAACAATCCTTTTTTGCTTTTTTTTTTTTTAGAAATAGTTAATCTAATTCTAGAAAATAGCTTTAATTTTTTTTTTCTCACCACTCAATTTTTTTTTTAATATAGCCATTGGTTCTAAAGTTTAATTTTTTGAAAGTCACAGCTCATTTAAGGCTAACATATGAATGATAGAAGTATAAATTCTTTTATAAGAAAATAACATATTCTTCATATATAAAAACAGCAAATCATTTTTATTAGATGAGACCTGATTTCCACTTTCAATAATACTTATTTAACAAGGCAGTGACAAAAACTTTTAAATAAACTTAAAGTTATTTATTAAATTCTTAAACCTGGTTAGCTTTATTTAACTTTTGTTCATATTTTGAAGAAAAAAAAAAAAGCACTCGTCATCTAAGAGATGACATAAATATAAGGGAGAAAATCTCAATAACCTCATTTATATATGTAGTGGTTTGGTTGTAGAAAAAGAAAGTGGAAAAGGAGAGTGTTTTAAGATGCCCCATCATCATTTCAATCATTTAAAATATGTTGTAAAACTTCTGAAAAAAAATGAAAGAGATAAAGCTTTTTACCTTTATTTTTACCTTTTATATTTGAAAACTCTATGAAAAGAACAAAAAATACTGTAGATAATTTATCTTCACTACGCAGCCATAATTATAAAAGAAAACTATGAAGAATCTTCCAATATAGTGAAATTTAACTCAAAACAATAAAAGATATTGAGAACATGCACATACCTCCTTAAAGCTCAGGAAGAATGTAAATTTCTTTGAAAGTGTAAAACTCATGAAAGGTCTATCAACTAATCTTTTAGAGAAATTTAATCTAGAGACTGAGTGAACTGAAAAAGAATAGAAAATGTTTTTATTTGGACAAGGATTCACGTCACAACAAGGTAGAAAAGTTAGAGCTAAAAGAAAAATCAGGCAGATATGCCACCTTCATCATCTGTGACATACCTTTAATCTGAAGGATATTGCCAAAGGTGAACTGTGGTCCACCACACGTATAGGTAAAACAAATCAATCGTAACAAACAGAACTGTACAAAGATGTAAGGCTGAAAACAGAGTGAAAAATAATAGGAAGGCAGTGAACAGAGTAGTATTGTTAGTCAGATTTTGACGTGAAAAACTGGAGTTGAAAATTCTGGCTGCCTTATCTTATCTCCTCCAATCCCACCATATTTCATATTTTCAAAATAAAATAAAATAAAAACTAATGAGCAAAAACAAAACAAAACAAAATAGAATACTCTTCACTCAAAATCAAATAACAATTACCTTTGAACTGGCAGGGGACCTTTGGAGTAGAAAGAAATACTAGTGTTTGCATTCTTTAATCTCTCAAATGAGAAGTAAAATTTCATTATGTAAAATTCAAATATTCAATTATATGTATATATTTTTTAATTTTAAATAAATTTTACAACAGTTTTAGGTTAACAACAAAATTAAAATTTAGGTACAGAGCCTTCCATTACCCCATGCCTCCACACATGCATAGCCTCCCTCATTATCTACATTCCCCAACAGAGTGGTACATTTTTCTTTTTACCAGAGATAAACCTATATTGACACATCATAATCACCCAAAGTTGATAGTTTATACTACAGTTCATTATTGGTATTGTAGATTCTATGAGTTTGAGCAAATATATAATGGCATGTATCTGTCATTACAATATCATACAAAGTATTTTCATTTTCCTAAAAAGCCTTAGTGCTCCACCTATTCATGTGTCCTGCTACTACTCCCGTCAGATGCTGATCTGTTTAGTTGTCTCCATAGTTTTACCTTTCCCAGAATATCATATAATTGAAATCATGCCTTCTCAGATTGCCTTCTTTTGCATTGTAATATATAATGAAGTTTTCTCCATATAATTTCATGGCTTGATAGCTCATTTTGTTTTAGCATGAAATAATATTCCATTGCTTGAATGTACCACAGTTTATTTGTTCATTCACCTACTGAAGGACATCTTGTTTGCTTCCATGTTTTAGTAATTATAAATAAAACTGCTATAAACATCAGCGTGCAGGTTTTTGTGTGGACATAAGTTTTCAATCCCTTTGGGTAAATATCAAGGAAAGTGATTGCTAGATTATATGGCAAGGGTATGTTTACTTTTTAAGAAACTTCCAAACTGTCTTCCAAAGTGGTTATAGCATTTTGCATTCCCATCAGCAATGTATGGAAGTTTATGTTTGTCCACATAGGCAATTTTTTTAAATTTTGTTTTTATTAATATTAGCAAGTGAAAGTGTGTGTGTGTGTGTGTGTGTGCACATGTAGGTGTGTGTGTATGTGTGGAGAGAGAGAGAAAGAGATAAAGAAGAGAGAGTTTTGAGAGTATATAGGGCATATTTATAAAAAATAAATCTTAATTCCATCAGTTGTATTTTTTTGTCATTTTTAGTGCCTTTTACCTCTTTCAAAGTCAAGTAAAATTTGTTTGTTTAAAGTTAAGATTAGCCCCATTGTTTAAAAACAATTATTTATCTATCTCCCTATATAGATACATGCAAATATAAATTCTTTGGATTATGTTCAGTAGATATATTGATTATTAACAGAGGTAACATCATTTGAAGTAAATTTTCATTTCATTCTATTTTATAACCAATTATCTATCATAATCTCACAATTTGCTAAAAAATAATGAAATTTCCCTCTGGATTTTACACTGATGAGGTAATTTTATTCTTCTTCCATACTGTCCTCATTTTTGATAAATTACCCATCCTTTTGGCATCCAACACTCTGCCCCTTTCTTCATGCTGCTCATAAGATTTTTATTGATCCCGTATTTCCTTAGCTTCTTTTATCCCATCACATCACTTAAAGGTTCTGCTCTCTGACATGACAATAAATATTGAAGGACATGGTACATAGATGGAGAATATTGAAGGATGCCCAAAAAACAGATTAAGGAGTGCAAGGGAATAGCTCTAGTCCTGGTGGAAGGACAGAAACTCTAATTAGGGCTAGATTCTTGAGACACAGGCCCACTGTGTACTTCAAAGACTGAGATTTAATCAGATTACATAATACCTGCCCACTGTCTACCATCAAGTTAACTAGCCTCCAGTAATAATAATAGGGAATTATAACTCAAAAATCTGTAAAAGACAGTACACAGGAAAGCCCTGAGTTAAAATGGGAAATAAAAACAAAGTCTCCAGAGCAATTTGAAACCTCAGGTGTCTATAGCTGAAGAATCATTAAGCATATCCCAACATAATCCTTACACTGAATTTCTGTTTACTTCAATCTCCATAGTCCTGCACATGTCTGCTTATCAACAAGGACTTATAAGCCATATCAAAACAGAGTCTAGAGATTGAGCAATCATCAGCGCCAGATTCAGGTGTGTCATAAATTGGAATTATAAAACAAAGAATTTAAATAACTATGACTAAAATGCTAAAGGTGTTAATTAAAAAAGTATATAACACGCAACACCAGATGTTGGGTATATATCTACAAAGAAATCAAAATTACATAAAAGAACATATAAAACAATACAGAAAAATTTTTCAAATGTGGTAAATCAAAAGCATAATAAAAGAAATAAAGAATACCTTCAAAAGGCTCATTAGTAGACTCAGCACAGACAAGTAAAAAATTCAGTGAAGTTGAAGATAGATCAATAGAAATTGTCCAAGAAGAAACAGAGAATAAAAGGGGGCACCCATAATAGAACATCCAAGAACTTTGGAACAATATCAAATTGAGTAGCATACATGTAATTGGTATGTCAACTGGAGAAGAGAGAATGAGACAAAGAAAATATTTAAAGTAATAATAGTTAAGAATTTTCCAAA
Organism: Pteropus alecto; assembly: GCF_000325575.1. NCBI lineage: Eukaryota > Metazoa > Chordata > Mammalia > Chiroptera > Pteropodidae > Pteropus > Pteropus alecto. The sequence continues at coordinate 24,692,788 of NW_006494614.1, read as the reverse complement.
ATTAATGACAGAAACAAAACCACAAATTTAAGGAACTCAGAGCCAAGAAAGATAAATGCCCATAACAATAACAAAACTAAACAAACAAATAATCATAATAATAAATAACACAAGCAGATCAAACTGCAGAAGCCAATGACAAGAAGAAATTTCTGAAGGCAGCTAGAAGAAAAAAATAAAATCCACATCTACAGAGAAAAGAATAAAAATTACAGTGAACTTCTCCTTGGAAACCATGAAAACAAGAAGAGAGTGAAATGAAATCTTTAATAACTTTAAAGAAAAGAATAGAGAGAGAAAAACCTGCCAACCCAGAATTCTATATTCAGTGAAAACATCCTTGAAAACAAGAGAAATAGAATTTCCTAGTGTATCAGTTTCCTGTTGCTGTGGTTAACAAATTACCAAAAACTTATCAGCTCAAACAGCAGAACTTTATTGTCCTACAATTCCAAAGGTCTGATGTTTAAATTCAAAGTGTTGGGTATTTGTCTTACTCTGTCTAAAGAACAAAACAGAGCAAAATAGAAACAGACTCATAGATACAGAGAACAAACTGTTGGTTGCCAGATGAGATGGAGGTTGAGGGGATGGGCGAACTAGGGGAAGGGATTAATTGCTACAAATTGGTATTTACAAACAAAATAATCACGGAGATGTGAGATACAGCAAGTGCCAGGTGGGTACTAGACTGATCAGGGGTATCACTTTCTAAATTATATAAATGTCTAACTGCTATGTTGTATAGCCGAAACTAATATAAAACAATATTGGATATCAACTGTAACTGATACTAAATGTATAATTTTTTTTGAAAACAACTAACTAAGTAAATAAATAAATAAATAGAACTTAAATGTCAGAAAGGCTGTATTCCCTTTCAAGCTTAGAGGGGAAAATTTATTTCTTTTTTTTTTTTTTTCCAGCTCCTAGTTGCCTCCTACATTCTTTGGCTCATAACCCATTCTTCCATCTTTACAGCCAGCAAGCACAGCATTTATCTCCTGTCTGAATTCCTACCTCCTTCTTAGAAGAACCCTTGTGATTACTTTGGGTCCACCCAGATATTCATGGATAGCCTCATTTCAAGAACCCTAATTTAACTACAACTGCTAAGTAATTTCTCTGGATAAAGTAACACATTCACAAGTTCTGGAGATTAGGACATGGATACCTTTGGGAAAAGTATTTTTCAGTCTTCAATACCCAGCAAACAAAAAATAAGAGAATTCATTGCAAATAGATTTGCCCTATAACAAATGTTAAAACAAGTGATTCTGGTTAAAGCAAAATGACATATGTCAGAAACTTGGATCAGAAAGGAAGAGTGTATAAAAAGGAATAAAGATAATACATAATTTTTATTTATTTTTTTATTATTGATTCCTCTAAAAAAACTAATTATTTAAAAGTAGTAACAATGCATTGGATGTTTGTAATATATGTAAAAATGAAATAAATGACAATAAATGATATAAAGGATAAGAAGGATGAATAGGGACTATTCTAAGTCACCAATACTACATATGAAATGTCCATTATTTAAAGGTAGACATATTATTTAAAAATCTTTATTGTAGCGTCCCATGCGTCTGAAGGAGGGCAGGAAGTGACTCTCCTTGGTGGACTCTCTGGCCAATGCTTTCTGAGAGCAGTGAGCAGTGCTGGAGTTGGCCTGGCCTGGGGGCCACCAAAGCTGCCTTCCCTTGGAGGTCAGACTGCGAATGCTGTAAGTTCAGCATCTCTTGCTGGTGGAACTTGGCCAGAGAGGCTCATCACCCTCTGCTATGGGCTGGGCTGCCCACTGGAAGGATGAGTTTTGTTGTATCCGCTTGCAGTCAGGCGGAGCCCTGGGTGCACCGCCAGGAGGTATTGGGTGAGACCTGGCACAGGGCCCTAGTGCAGGTGCATGAATGAACCCCAGTCTTAGACTCTGTCCCTCTTCTCTTCACCCTCAGTAGAAGGACAACAGCTGGCCACATTCTGTAACTGGCTAACTCCCCTTATAATGGCCATGTTCTTCCTGCTGTTAATCTAAAAATAAAAGACCTTTCAAGGTAAAAAAAAAAAAAAAATTATCTTAAACTTGAAGGAAGCTACCTCAAGACTTTATTATAAAAATTAATAGAAATTTAAAATAAAGGAGAGAAAATAGAATCATTAAAAACACTCATCGAAAGCCAGAGAAGATAAAAAAAAATGAAAAAAAGATTAATGAGCACATGAATAGAAAACAGAAAGATGATGACTTCTATCCAACTATATCAATAGTTACTTTAAATATAAATGATCTAAACACGCTAGTTAGAAGACATATGTTTTTAGATTGGAATACAAAAAAACTAGACCAAACTATCTATAAGAAAATCGCTTTAAATATTAAGACTCAGCTAAGTTAAAAATAAAAGGATAGAGAAAGATATACTATGAAAATACTAATTAAAATAAATCTAGTATAGCTATCTTAATTTCAGACAAAGCCAATTTTGGAATGAAGAAGATTATCTGGGATGAAGGAAAATTACGTACCAAAAAAGTGTTCAATTCTCCAAGGAGCTATGATCAAATCACACACACTACATTAGGGAAATTATTGTATTATATAAAAAAACATATTTGGGAGTAAATCATCATTTTTATATCTGTTGATCTGTTGATTGATTTACTTACATAATGCTTGGTGAAAATTTTTTATGGATTTGGCAATCTGACCAAGCATTTAGAAAATGTGTAGTTATTTACTATAATAGCAAAAGTACGTCAATTTCTATACAAGTCTGATTTGACTGTAATACATTACTTATTAAACCTTTCTCCAAAGAATGTCATATCTGTTTTTATATGATGCTCTGCATTTAAATTCTAGAAAATAACAACAATAAAAACAAACACTTCTCCATCTTATGTTGTTGGTCTGCTCCAGCCCCTCACTGCCCGCTCTGACCTGAGAATGCCCTATTATTTTTGGCTTAAGAACATAAAAAATATATAGAATATATTCTAATTTGTATCTTTTTTATTCACAGTAAAGTAGATTCTCTTCTCTTCAAATTGAGCTATAAAAACTGATTCCCCTGTTTTACACACCAAAGTAATACATAGGGAAACAAATGTTTACTAAAATAGAAATTATTTTGACTGACCAGATGTTAGGGTTCAAAATAAGTATGTTTTAGTGACGTCTTTCGTAGACAGAATTTTCTTCCTACCATACATAAGGGTATGTGTAATTTCAATTTGATATATTACACTTTTAAATAGAAATGACTATCTTGTCAAATATTATCATTTTAATAGAACTGAAGTAAATATTATTAGATATAAAATATTATTAATATAAATTTTGCTGAATAAATTCTTATATCAATTACTAGTATTTGGATATGAATTAAAGAATTGTGTATTTCCCAATCATTAAGTCATGAGACACTAGCTATTTTCACTTTCTTGCACTTGAAAATAATGTTTTAATTGCCATTATGGTAAGTCAAATTCAATTCACTTAAATTTTATTTTAATAAGTTTTTAATCTCCTATCAAATGCTAATCTTTGAAGATAACACTATATGTAATACAAACATGTTTCCTCTTTTTCAGAATATTGTAGGCAGCCTCTAATATATCCCCATGCGGTGTTAATAACTTTATGTAATCTCTTCTACTTCAATGTGGGCTGAATTTAGTGACTCACCTCTTAAGTATAAGATACAGTAAAAATGATGGAATTTTACTTGTGAGATTGTTACGAAAAGAATATGGTTTTTGTTTTGGGTGCTCTCTCTTGCCCTTTCACTGGCTTATTCTGAAAGAAGGCAGCAGTTGGGAAACAGCTAGTGAGGAAGTAAGGCCCTTAACTGAACAGCTTCTTAGGAATCAAGTCCTTCAAACAACCACATCACTGAATTTGAAAGATCCTCTACCAATTGCTTTTATTTTTTTAATATTTGAAAAAAAATAACATTTATTATGAACATGTACATTTATCTTTATAAGCAATGATTTTTTTTTTCATTATATGAGCATGCCTCAGCTATCCAAAAGCTACCTATCTACCCATCTAACTATATAAATTAATATACAGTCTATTGATTGGCTACTTAATAAAATCTCATGGTTAGTTTTATAATGACTGATCAGCCTACTTGTTCAGTTGATTCTTTAGATGAAGCTTTAGCCCTGGCTGAAAGCTTGAATGCAACTTCATGAGAGACATTTAAATAGAGGTACCAACTAAATCCTGACCTACAGAGACTGTGAGATAATATATGATATTGTTTTAAGTGACAAGATTTTATTTTGTTATGCAGCAATAGAGAAATAATATAATAGAATACATAAATCATAAAATAAATCAAATATCATATAAGCAATTACTGGTACTGTCAATAATTTTACCTACTATGGGCAGTTGTGAAGAGATTCCATAAAAATTGACCTTAATCTGGATTTTGTAAGAATAGAACATTGCATATGAGATCAAAAACTGTGATTTAATAAAACTTGCACCTAATAATTAACATCATGGGAAAAAGTAGACACAACAGCTCTCTTCATTATTTGAAGTTCATGTAGTAGAATTGACTGACACAGAGGAAAAAAAGTGAAAATTAAAATTCTCAGTAATGAGTATAACTTGAAAATTTTCTCTGCACAATCGTAAAGTCACAATTTAGCCCTGGGGTAAGGGTGGGAGGTGAAACCAGATGCTTACTAGAGTCTATATTCCCACTTCGATATGATTGAATGTACCCTGCAGAATTTTAAAGTCCTCTGCAAGTGTTCTGTTAATATCCAGGGATCTTATAATTTCATAATTACCTCTGGATCTGTGTCCTCTTCAAGGCTCAACTCTCACAGTGTATAGGCCAGTGATTCAAACATGAGCCTCAAACTCTTATTTACATAAAATCTATAAATAGTGTATAATAAATTATAGTGAAAATCGAGCAGGCAGGATAGAATAATAAAACATATATTTATGTTAAAATAATTCATACGATTTTAAATTAAACACTGGGTAAGTTCATTTTTAAGATGTTTCATAGTCACACAACCACCGCTTTTTATTTTTACCCTTCATTTTACGTAACCACTACTCATGTAGAATCCCTTTTGCTTTACTCTTTCTTTCCTTTCCTTTCCTTTCCTTCTATATCCCAGAATATAAAAAGCATCTTTTCTCCACCCCAGATGAAATAACTAAAATTCAATAAGCTGGTTGCTTGTGTTTCTGTGGACATTTATTCTTATAAGGTCTAATAGTCTATTCCTAAAATATTTTCTCAAGGACATTTCTAATCTAAGAGACTCTCTGGAGCAAATTGAATATATATATATATTACATATATATATATATATTACATATATGTGTGTGTGTGTGGGGGGGAAAACATATATATATGTATATGTGTGTGTGTGTGTGTGTGTGTGTGTGTGTGTGTGTGTGTGTGTGTATATTTATATATATATATAAAATCCTTCTCATTTGTGGTTTATATGTATGTTGCTGTGGTGAAAGTAATGGTGTCCTTCTCCACCAACAGCACCAAAAAAAAAAAATGTAAATGAATAAAGTCTCTTAAAGATAAGTTGCACAGTTAAATTTACAGTTATTATTCTTTTCTTTTGAGCTCAAATTTTCATTTTTGATGTCTTATACCACATGATTATTTTCTATCTATATAGAAAAACAATAAAGTTTTTTTTCCTAAAAGAACAGAATGAATGAAATAAAAAAGGCAAAAATTTGTCACTAGAAATGTATAAAGACACCACTACTGAGGAGATTAGATAACTCAGTGAGGAATGAGGCAGTCTATTAATAAGAATATACTAAACACTCGCTTTTTCCCCAGAACTAGGATAAAAGCATTAGACCATGTTTTAATTTTATTTTAAATTGAAGAGGAAATGAAACTCATGTAGAGATAAAAGAGATGAGAGTTTGTTTTATTAGCAGCTTAGATAAGTCCAAAACTACAGCCAAGCCAAGTTCAAATGTGCGATGTATCAGAAGAGAAGTTAATTATGGATGGACGATCTCAGAGTTGCATATGATGGTAGCTGGAATTTGGAGCCTCAAGTCTATCTTAGATTATTATCAGTCTCCATAATTCTGGGACAGAGAAATGTTTAAAAGGTAAAAGTATTGTGGGTGATGATGCGCTCTGAAAATACAAACAATGTGATTCAATAAGGTTAAGACAATTTAATAAGATTCCATAATCAATAAATTACTGTGATAGTGAAGAATTCATTAACACAAAGTAAATTTGTAAGTATGTAGTGATGGTCTAAGTTCAGAACTTTGCAGGAGGTATTAAAGGAGGTAAATTAGGGGTGGAGTAAAGCCATGATTCTCCAATTTGGTTAGTGAAAACTAAACATTTGAGATTATGAGAGCAATTACAAAACAGAATTGCAGTAACAAATTAACATCCAGAGACGATGGCAATAATAACAACAAATAGAATTAACATCATAGGTGGCTTCAGTGTCCTAGACATTGCTACTTTTGCTTAGAAATTGTATTTCAATTATATTTAAAGTATCCTCTTAATGTTTTCACTGCTTCTTTTATTATAAAAGATCTCATTTGTCTGTGAGTTATGGTCAACAAGAGAGCACCTGCTCTTCAGCCACACATCTATTATACCAAGGACAAGGAGCTTGAACAGTCTAGTTTAGGCTTTGCCACACTGAGTCTGTTTCTAATTTGAGCTCTTTGGGTGAGCAAGAGCAGTGTGGATGGGGATCAACAACGTGCTCTTTCCAGCCTCTGCCCTGTCCCCCTCTTCCGACCTGAGCTCTTCCTTATCCCTCACGTTCTGACCCACCCACACGGTTCGGGCCCCTTCATGCTTCAGGAATATGGGTTATCTATGTTTTGGGCTGAAGTTTTTATCTGTTTGTCTTGTTGCCTACGTTGGTGCTGAAATTCTAAGACACCATATATATTCAGAATACATATACTTAGAGATACGTATTCTGAAATAATTTATAGTTAAAGTATACAGATTTTAGGGTTCATTGGTGCCTGTTAGGCAAATATAGTGCTTCACAGACTCACAGACCCACAAATCCACTTTTACAGATAGCTTGGAATGACCTGTATTAGAAAAACTTTTTAGAACTTAAATTTTTTTTTTTTAAGACAATTGAATTTATTACATAGAGATTTTTTTAAAAAGCTACCATTTTCTGATGGGCTTGGTATATTAAAGGCTTAATAGTTTTTTCCTCTTTGAAACTGCATAACATTTGTGCTACTATTCCACTTTCAAAGTTTGAAGAAACTCAGGCTCAGTAAGGTTATTTACTAAAATTACAAAGTTTTTTAAAAACATAAGATTCACACCCAAATCTCATCAATCTAAATTCTGAAATTGTTTCTAAATACTACTGAAAAGAAAAAATATAAACCAAATTAAAATAAAACAAAACAATATTTGGAGATTCAGTCTATAGTGTCAGGATTTTTAATCCTATGATTCTATGTTAATACATAAAGAAATTTAGAGAGTATAAAAAATGAAAGAATGAAGCTATTTAAATAAGGATATCTGTTTTAGAAATCAAACCAACCATAATATATTCAATATTTCCTCTTAAAGGATGGATTTTTGTGATTTTAGATAAGAGGATCATCCATAAATCAAACATAAAGGCTTGAAAGTATGAAGACTAGTTTGCATGTCCATCTCACTCTTCCAGTATTTATCTATGATGTATAGTAGCTGCCACTTCAAAATAAATGGCCATACAGCTTGGAGAGGAAATTTATCTGACTTATTCAAATGGCTGTTGCTTATGTCACTTGGTATACTGAATAGAATTTGTATAGTTTTCAGAGTTCCTCTCCCGTCGGGGGGAGGCAAGTGGTAATTAGAGTTTATATTTAACCTGAATTTGACCTACAATTATATTTCCAAGGAAACTGGACTTTGGTTCTGAAATCATAAAAATTCAGCAGCATAAAGCATAAAATACACTCAATTTTAATGTAAATTACACTGGTAGAAGAGATGTGGACATGCAACCAAAAGCTACATAATTTTTTAGAAAAGTACACTTTGGATACATTCTTACAGTCAAAATTTAATGAATGAGATTTCAATGCATTTTTCAAATGAAAAAGTTGAGTGATCTATTAACTTTTCGAGCTTTATGTTTTATTTAATTGAATGAGAAACCTGTTATTTTTATTTCATCTGCCCTTGGATACTTCTGGTGATATGGCTGTATTTCTCTATTTCAAGCTCTGTGAATAAATTTTTTAATCAAGAAAAAAATACAATATTAAAACTTAACTCACAAGGTACTAGTTTTTAAAGTAAATATGATCATGGTAAAAAGAAAAATTATAAACATAACAAATTATAAACATAACCTTTAACATTGTTAAAGGTTAAATGCCAGCTATTGTTAAAACTTAGTAATTGTTTTCTTAATCATTATATTATCAGTCTATCATTTTTTTGGTCCTAATAAATACTAATTAGTAGGTTTTTATTCATTTTTTTAGCACTGTCTCTAATTTTCCCTGAAGTAATAGTAAGCATTTAAAATGTCATAATTCTAGTTTGGTATAACATACTAAAAATAAAACTGCCTTTATTAGGTTCAGTTATGATGCACTATTCTACTAATAGTATTTCCTAAAGAGAGGAAAAAATCTCTTCTACCTAATGAATAGTCTGCAAAGGAAAAGCTGCTTCTCATATTTTACTTGAGCACAGTCACTAAAATCTTTCTTATTGTAATCAGCACTGTATCGGGCTCCTGATATTCTCTTGATTTTGCTTCTTCCAGTGTGCATTATGTTCATTCTAACTATGTAAACTCTTTAGCATCCAAGGAGATCTAATGCTAATGTCTGGTTCATACCACCTCAAAGAAAATGGTCTATAGTTTCTCACATGCCAATCTAATTAAAATTACTCTAGAAAATGAAAGTGACATATGTAGCAGAGCATAGAGGTATTTACGTAGCAGTTTTCAGATGTATAACAACACTGATTAAAGTGCTATACTGTTTATTTACTCATTAGAAAGCATCTGTAAACTCAGCTCAATGTAAAGCAAAGAGAATTTTTGTTTAAATTACTCTTATGGGAATTAGGTATTCAATAATGAGTGATGGAAGAAACAACTAAAACAATCCAGCTGCAGATTAAACAATTCAATTATCTTGTGGAATGGCTGGGATAAGACCAAATGCAAATGTGATCTAAGCAAAAGGTGCTTTTTCAGGGATCTCTCATTATATGTGATCTTGTATTTTCTCATTCTCTGGGAGTACAGAAATCATGCCCTTTGTATACAATTTATTTTAAACAAACAAACAAAATAAAACCTCTGATTTTAGTTGGTTTATAAAGAAGTACCAATACCGGAAGGGCTCTTTTTATATTATTTGCCTATATAAAGGAGGTACATATTTTCCTGAATATTAGTCTCTTTACCTTGTCATTTAATCTAAATCTTACTACACTAGACCAAATGAACTGAGTATGGAATTTAAAATGCATACATTGGCTAACGGTGCAGTAATTCTAAAATTTGTATTAACTAGGCTTTTTTAAAATTTATTATGGAGAGGATAAGGCACATTCATGCTGAATAAATCCATATCTACATACCAGGTACCTCGTGGAAGTCCAATTAATATTTATTGGTAACCATGAATGAGGCAGTCAAACTATCCATTGAGAGAGAAGCAAGTAAGAACACTGGGTGTAGATATCCTATCAACACTGGGTCATCAATATCCTTTTACATGTTAGCAAAATTTCACAGTCCTGCTTCCCACTTCCTTTTGGAAGTGACAAAATACTTGCATTTGAACATTATACTTTTATTGTCTAAGTATCACTTCTAGTCTTTGCACCTTTTCCTGACTTTTAATTCTTGTTGACAGTATTTAAATATAAATTTGAAATGAGCAGAACATTGTGAGAATAAAGGCATGCACTACACTATGACAAACTGACTTTAGACAAAACTTAAGTAAAAACACTCCTGCAAAAGCAGTATTTGGATTGCCTTAAGGGTGCACATTAGTTCATTAATATTGATGCTACTCAAACTGTTCTCGTGGCAATATGTCGTTGGTGGGATTGTCAAAGAAAAGCTAAATAGGCAGAGGAAACAATAGACTAGATGGCCCATTTGAAAAGGAAAAAACATGTATTCATCTTGAACAATCTAAGTAATCTTTCCCTTACATTAGTATTTGCCAGTGTTAATAATCCCTGTGTAGCATATCAATATTTCTCTTCTTCATCTATCAGTTAATCAAACAATCAGCAACTGTTTCTGCTCTATGTGCTAGATACTCTCTTGGGCTTTCTTGGAACACAAAATAACAGTCTCCACATCCTGAGCTGGGGAGATAAGCTGTTTAAGCTGGAAAAGGTAATATAATTACCAGGTAACACATAATAGAGATGAGAGAAAATGAGAATAGAGGCTTTATCACCTAAATAAATGCTCGGAAAAATTGGAAAAAGAGGATAACAAGCCAGAAAGTTATGATAAATGTTTCTTACAGTGCTTTTAGTCTAGTTTAAGGAAACACTGGTAGGAAAAAAAAGATCTTAAGTGTGATGTGAGAAAAATTCAATTACTTTCATCTTATGTCATTTTTTCATTTTTCTTTGGTGTTCATCAAAATTCACAACAATCCAGGTGTAGCCAAGATGCTTTGACAAAATTTCTGAGGGAGAATGACTTTAATAATCAAGTTCAAGAGTATTTCAAGACTTGAAACAGTCTGCAGAAATGCTATTGGTTCAGTTGCTCTTGATTTAGCTGCCTGTGGTGTCTCTAACACCTATCCTGGGTCTCCTTGGGCCTCCAGTTAATCAGCAACTCTGTATAGTGTCTTTGGTCTTTCTGTCCTATGGGTAAAATGCGACTGTGGTATTTTTGAAATGAAGATGGAAAAAATGTGGAGATTGTTTTCACTGTCTGCCCCCAGCACTTCAAGTTTACATGTGTATTTCAGCAAAACTTTTGTCTTTGGTGGAGTCTCAGTCTATTGCCCTGTGAGCTTCTCATAACAATTGAACATCTTGACTGGCACCTGCCTGGAGTTTCACTTAATGAATGAATATCTTCAATTTTCAGATGCCTCAGCTACATTAAAACATGTATTTTGGATGAAAACTTTCTGAGCATTTCTTTTTTTTCTTCTGAATTGGTTGATTAAAAAATAGCACATAGTTACAGAAAATTGTAAAGCAACAAAAAAACAAAGTGAAGACAAATCTCAGGAAGGATTCTATTTACAAAAGTTAGAGAATGTTCCCAGGCTTGGTTAACACTGAGTGAAAAATCTTTTTGCTAAAACTATTAGGAAAAACACACATTCCGCAAAAAGACCCTTTATACAGGCAAGCAAACCTAAACACCAATAACATCTAACTGAAAGAGAATAAGAGTAAGTAGATTAACTTTTAAAGAAAATTCCTTTGCATATAACTTTGCTAACATACATTCTTCATGTTTAACTGCAAGTCAGTTAATGACTCATTTAGAGATAAAAATATTTGTTTCTTTAGGATTCTTCTTAAACTATAAAATTATTCAGTTTTAATTGCAGAAAATTGGAAAAATATGATCAAATTGTCAATAATTTTATCATCTTAAAATAATTTATAAGATTGCTGTATTTTTTGTAATATACACATGCACAATGATTATGCTGTGTGTATGTATGTGTATGTGCAAAATCGTAATAATTGGTCTCTATTTTAGTGTTTTTAAAATTCAATTCATTGAGTATTAAGAGGTAATTACACGTTCAATATATTTTCTGACACATATATGTCACATGTATATGTGAATTTTAGTTTAGTTTATAGTTTTTGACATTAACATTTAAAAATTTTTGCTTTTTAATCTTATCAAAATTTTCCTTAGTTTTTTTCTTTCTTTTGCATCTCAATTATATAGTTATTGTTTCTATCATGTTACTTTGTTTTTTCCTCAAGTAAATGTAACCTCTTAAAATAGATACTTTCAATTGCATGGTACACAGTTAATAATTTCTCACATTGCTCTCATGATTGCATTACACTCATTTACAGTTTTGGAGATGGTCTTAATTACTGATTTTTCAGAATCAAGTCTGGTGTTTTCTACCTTCAATATAGACTCAGGTCTTAGCTCTTTAGATTTCTTCAATTTTTTTCCTATGTCATATACCTGTCTTTTAATCTCAGTCCATTTCATTCTTATGCTTTTTAGTTTATTAATTTTTTAAAAAATTTCTTGAAGATGCTAAGCAATTTTATCATTACTTTCTTGAGTAGATTGTTTTTAGAGGTATAACCCTCTTCAAAACACGTAGGTGTTATTTTCATCTTCCTATTTCACAGTAATTGTATAAATACTAAGATGATTAAAAAATTATTTTGTTTATACTTGTATCAATTAAGATATGAATTAAGTACTATACTTTCCAATATATAAGCCCACATATCCTTTGTAACTCACTATTGACCTGTGAGATAGTTCAGATCTTTCAGATATTCAGGTCCAAGACAAGTTTAAGTATACATCTTGTAGCCAGGAGAAGAATCTTCAGAAAACATTCCTTAATTTAACCTGATAAACTATATTGCAAGTGTTTATTCCTCTAAAATTCTAGTGGAAGTGGAAGATGAGAGAAGCTGAATTTCAACTTGATGTTTGTTACAACCTATCTAAGACTTTCCAGAAGTATTTGGGATGTTTGCTAACTGATAGAACACTGCTCACACTCTGTTTTTGAAGCACCCTAAGAAAGTAAAATAACAAGAAAATAATATTAACAATATAATGTAAGTTAGAAATCACAACACAGATGAAGTTTGGAAAGCAACACTGAGACTCTTTGTTATTACAAAAGACTAGGGTTTGCACCAAATACACACTAGAAAAAAAATTGTTCTTGTTTAAGAAGGCTCTTTTTATTTTTTTTCATTAACATTGGTGAGGGGGAAAATACTGCAGAGTGATAAGAGAAAGAACATAAAAGAAAATCTTTCTAGTTGCACTCTGGTTGCATAATGGTTAAGAAAAGAATAAAATGTATATAGGTAGAATAGGCATAAGTTGTGGAAAATTCCAAACTTGATGTGATTTTAGCTGGTGAATTTATGCTAGTTTCCAGATCTCAGTTTCCCTGTTAATGGAATAAGAACTTAACTGAAAACACAAAAATAATAATAATAATAATAATAATAATAATTTATTTGTTAAATTCTTAGCAGAAACAGCAATAGTACTGGGTATTTAAAAAAAAAGATGTTCTTCAACGTTCATATCAATTTTTAAAATACTTATTTGTTTTCCTGATAGAGAAATGTCTCAAAAGTTAATGAAACTTAAAACTTTAGATTTCAAATATGGCAACTCTCTGTAAGCAGTATGGTGTCTATGAATACAAAATGGAAATTATTAATGACTAAAAGAATGCCCTGTGAATCAAACAGTGACTCTAATCCAATCTAGTTTTTGAAGTTTAATTTCTTAAGGTTGATTGACCTAACAAAGTATACAATATCGATTCACATCTTAACTGAGGTATCTTATATCGCCAACTCTTTTCCAACCCTTTTACCAAATTATTTCAGCAACAATTTTATAGACATTAAACTTGATAAAAATATTCAAGGCATTTTATTGTTGCAGAAAAATCAGACCAGCAAGAAACCAAGCACAACTCGGAGAGTTGGAGAATTCAGGTTTATTATGCTGGCGGTCTCAGAAGAGCTAGTGTTCTGAAGTTCTGGGCCCCAAGCTCAGAGGTAATCTTACTTTTATAGGGCTTATCCATGAATAAGCCAAGGGGATACATCTGTTATCTAAGCCGAACAAGCAAAGGGGATACATCTGTTATCTAGACAGAACAAGCAAAGGCAATTCATCTGTTATCTAGACAGAACAAGCAAAGGTGAGGGTGAGTCTTCAGTTGATCTTCAGGTCACCCTGCCCTTTGGCATATGTGTCAAGCATGTCTACAGAAGCAGAACAAAATGCTGATTACAAGGTTAGCCATTTGAGTTAAAAATTCCTCTTCATTATAAACATAAAGGCTACCATTTGATTTTACAACAATTACAACAATCCTGAAAACTACAATATCAGGAAACTCAAAATAAACACTTTACTTGCATCCCTAAATTCTTTTCTTAATTAACATATTAAGAACTCATGTATGTTTTTGGCTAAGGTAAATATGTATTTATTATCAAGTCAAAAAAAAAGTTAAAACAATGAGATACAATTGCACATTTCAGAAAGGTCAAACTTCAAAACTCTGACTTCACCAAATGCTGATAAAGATGTAGATCAACAGAGACTTTTATTTACTGCTGATGGGGATGCAAAATGGTGCAGACTTTGGAAGACAGTTTAGCAGTTTCTTACAAAACTAAATATATTCTTAATATAAAATTCAATAATCATGCTGCTTAGTATTTACTCAAAAGGGTTGAAAGCATGTCCACATAGAAATCTGCACATGCATGTATACAGCAGCTTTATTCATGTTTGTCAAAACCTGAAAGCAACCAAGATGTTCTTCAGTGGTACATGAAGACAATGGAATATTTTTCAACACCCAAAAAAGATGAGCTATCAAGTCATAAAATGATGTGGAGGAAAATTAAATTCATATTACTAATAAAAGAAGTCATTCTAAAATAGCATATACTATATGATTTTGACTATGTGACATTCTGCAAAAGGCAAACTATGGAGATTGTAAAAGGATCGGTAGTTGTCAGAAGCCGGGGGTTGTGGAGAGGTGAACAGATGAAGCATAGAGACTTTTAAGGACAATGAAAATATTCTATACGATTCTGTGATGGTGAATACATGTCATTTGTCCAAATTCATAGAATGCACACCAAAATAAACCCTAGTGTAAACTATGGACTTGGGGTGACAGTGATGTGTCAGTGTAGGTTTAGCAATTACAACAAATACTACCCTGGTGAGTGATGTTGATAAGGGAAGCTATGCGTGTGTGGGGCAAGGTTCATATGGGAATTCTCAATATCTTTCTTTAAATTTTTCTGTGAGCTTAAAACTGCTCTAAAAAAATGTCTTTTAGAACAAATCAAACCAAGATCAGTTCAAAATGATAAGAAAATCTAATCACTGAAATGTCTATGACCTTAACTTGGAAAGCAATGTCATTGGTGAAAACTCTGCAGCATTTATTTACACAAGGAACATAATCAATGTCTGCTCTAATGAGAATAAACATTTGTATATCACAAATATAATGTGTAATAATAGTATATTACATTAAAATTTACAGTTACAAATTGATTTGTTATTATCCCCAATTCATGGATTATCATTTGGGACTTAGAAAAGTGAAATGACTTATATCACATCAACTTAACTAATGTCACATCTGATGGAGCTGTAATTAAAATTTAGCCTTCATCTTAAATGTATGTGTATTTTTTATTATTGTATGCCTTCTACTCAATGGAAAGATCAAGGAATTGAAAAACAGTTAATAGGGTTGTAGTTCTGAATCTGGCACCATGTTTTAAACAAGTTATTTTAATAATCTGAATATTAGGATGACTAGAGAAACTTATAGACACTTTCTCAGTATTGTAATTCATTCTTCTTAGTGTATAGTAATTCACCTGTGCTTGTTGCTACACAATTCTTTCCTAGTTAGAAAAAGGTAAGCTACTTTAATATGAATTAGTCCACAGTTATAGAAAGTACAATGAGTGCAAGGAGGAAGCATTAAGTATAAATATAATTACTTTATCAACTATACACTTTTGGAATAAGCACAATCTGACTGGATGTGGAGAAATTAGAGAAGGCCTTTTAGAGAAATTATACCAAGCAGAGATGCACTGGTAAAATGCAAGCTGCATGAAAGAAGCACCAGAAGCTATGTTGGAACACAGTTAGTGCTAAACATATATATGTGGAATATATGAATTTTGAAAAGAAAACTGCAGACTTAACTCTTTATTTGTCTGAAAAAAAGGCATTAGCTGGAATTTGCGCCATTTTTTAAAATTGTATAATAGCATTGTCATTTCTAGACACATGCACATATATAAACACAGATGCATACATACACAGACATATATACACACACAAGATATTTTTCATTCCTTGGAAGGTATGTTAGGATTGCATCAAAAATGAGTAGGCAGAAACAATAAATCACAATTATTATAAGAACAGGAAATTCTAATTTATGCTCCTTATTCTATATCTTAAAGCTTTTCTCTAAGATAAATTTTCACTGGACAAGAGAAATTATGCATTGTCAAACCTGCACTACGATATACAAAACCTGAGATAAAATAAAAGTTATAGAAGGGTAAAAACATGTCATTTCCTGTTGTGCTCATAAATTTTCAACCTTACTTCTTGAAAAATTTACATGTCTTTCTGCCAGACTTGTACAAGTCTAGCTGGGACCCTGCTGTGTAGAGCATGTCAAAATCCTTTGAGCTAATAACTTCATGTGGCTTGATAAAAAGGCTTGTATTTTTTTCAGTGACTGTTAGGCATTTGCACAAGTTCACATTTTTAAAGAAGGTTTATTATTGCAAAAAAAGGAAAATTCACTTTTCTATATCAAAAAAAATTTAAATACATTTTTATTCTTTGTGTTCAAATCTTAAAATCCTTTACACACATAGCTAAATAAAAAAAGGTAATAGCGTATAAAAAGAACATTGGTCTTTCAAGTACTGTGTTTCTCATCTGATTAGTTAGCAGTTTGTACAATTACACCTAAATAGATGCAATGCTGATATCACTGCTTATTTTATTATGGCAGTAAAACATATACAGTGCTAGCTGCCCTTCTTATTTATAATATTACTCAAAACAATGCTGTGTATATTCTATTTTAATTTCCCAGCTTGATTAGCTAACAATCTGCATTAAAACATTCAAGGTAAAATAGAAAGCTAATTGCATAGAGATTTTTAAGCTCATTTGCACACAACAGAATTTATTAGTACCAATGAAGGTAGAAAGCAGTATGACTTCTCTTGTATTCTCACTAATTCCCTCTGCTAATTCAAAACGACCACAGAGAACCTAAATGAAATAGACCACAGAAATAACAGTTTTGGTAAGGGCAGTATTTGGAGAGAAGAAAATGTTCCTTAGGTCTATGTATAGGTTATGAATTGCTTTTATTCTGGATTATTGCCTGAATTTTAGATGCTGTATCAAATGATGTAGGAAAAGATAAAACTTCTTTTTTTAAGGGCTGATTTCTATTCATTGCATTTTCGTATAATTTCCTATTAGGTTTCTCTCCTTTACTCCTACTTAAAAAAAAAAAAAATGATACCAATTATAGACTATCAAAAAAGAAACCCAGGTAATAAAGGCTCAAAATATGTAAAATAGAGTAGTAGCATAAAAATCTACTATCCTAGAGTGAAAAGGAGAAAGTTTAAACTGAAACTTTTTTTAAATAAGGGAAACCGGGCCAAAACTGATTTTTTAAACTTTGAAAGCTTCTTCAAAAAAGAATGTAAAATATAATATTTTAGCACAAAGTACTATTGATTTACAAAATTTTAAAGCTAGCTATCACAAATATTTATGGACTTAGAGGTTAATAAATCTGAAGTACATTTAAAAAGATAAAATTTTTCTGGTAGGTATTTAATAAAAGGAAGTGAGAAACTTCTGTCAATGATCTAGTTAAAAGAGTAAAAAGAAATGCTGATGTTCATTCTTAGCCTGGAATGAAATTAATAACTCTACTATTTTTCAAATGAAGAATTTCCATGAGGTTATTAAGACATATGATTTTTTACTTAACTCTGCAAACCCTCCCTCTGCATCCAGTTTCCCTATCTCTGAGTGAAATTCCAGTCTTTCATCATTTTTAAGAAGTAAATAAATTGTCTCCTTCTAAATGTATTACAAAATACATGGTACAGTGGAGCGTCAAACTTGCAGACATTTTTTTTCAGTTTAAGACTTATCTGTCCCCCAGCTTTCATCCTCTTTATTTCTGTGCTCTTGTAGGTGAAACGGATGCTATGAAGTCTTTTTTCTTTTTCCTTCAATCTCTTTCTCCATCAAGAGCTGCAGTATTGGTCCTTGCAGTGGTTTCTTCCAGGTGTGGAGATACCAGTGTTTGATTCTATCCAGTACTGGCAGAGGATGAGAAGTTTCTTGGATGACTCCCTATTCCTGGTGTTCTCCTATTCTTGGATTAATCTCATTTACAGTTCTTTGAAGAAAACCATGCATTCTCTGACCCTTCACAATTTCTCTCTAGGGGACCTGGTTTCTGAAGATCCTCTCTGGCGAACTCACTTGTCCCTTTTATTGCCCTCTTGGGCAGAACTCCACCCATGGTGGCCTGGTCCAGCTTACCTTCCCAGGGAATATATCATACTTATGTTGCATATGCATGCAATCTCACACTTTTTGTTACTTTGAAAGTGGAGGCATTCACAAGCAGCCATCTTTGCTATCTCAGGTTGGTTTGCTACCACAAGCTCTGGACTTCAGATTTTTCAGGATGTGGCAGAGATCAGTCCCTTATACTTCAAGGAATATATATATCAAGTCCTCCAGGGATTCTCTTGGATTCCCGAAGTGAAGGATAGTTATTCCCCCACTAGTCGTGTGAAAGTTTGGAAACTAAGTCTAAAAATATCTTCCTCCTCCCCCCAAAATACTAGTCTTAGCTCTTAAACTGCTCAACTAATACTTTGCCTTATATTATGCAAACTTGAAGTCACTAATGGGTAAATACTGACCAAATCAATTTCACAATCTTTTATCAAGACTAGCCATATACTCTAGTATATCAGTCAGGGTATGAGTGCCTGGTTCCTACTGCATTCTTCTTTGGAAACTCTCCCACAAGTATAGGATAAATAATAACATGAGAATTATAGAACTGAAGGAATCTTCTGGAACCAATTAATAATTTAGAGACAGACAGTTAAAGACTAAGAGTGAAAAATAACCAACTAACTGCAATGGATGAAAGTAAGTGGGCCTCAGAGTACATAAGTAGTTCTTACAGAAGAAAGGCAGGAAAAGTCAATAATCAGCCCAGAGTGCAATCATGACTAGCAGAGCCCTGGGAGAGATTGACATTTAAATTCAGGAGACTCCTAACCCAATGCCAGGACCCTAGAGGAGCCTGGGATATCACCAACTTGAAAACCTTGAATCCTCATATTCTTCTGAAACCCAATTACAGCTGCTTTTTTAGAGATAGTGTTTTACTAGAGCAAATTAACATTATCTCAGGAACATGCCATGTGGCCATTCCTCTGATGGAAGCATTCTTTTATATTCCAATCACAAAGGACAGTTAGAAACATTTTACATGAATTTAGAATGGACTACAATGAACATTTATGGTCTTGCTATATTAACTTTCCTACCCTCTGTCGTAATATGATCCCTAGGAATCTGGATCATCTGGACATTACACAGAATATCATATTGACCTATATTACAGATATTAACAGGAATGACTGAAAAAGAAGTTGCACAAGCCATATTAGGACCATATGATAAATGGAAATTCATCAAAATTTAGCCCTTTTCCTGTTTAGAAAAAAAAAAAAAGTGCAGCTTGCTGCCAGCATTCATTTAACATCACGCGTAGGAATGCTACGTTTTCTAGGATTTGACATTTTCAGCGATTGAACTACTAAAAACAGAATGCTATAAATAAAATGATGTCATTTTCTTCCAAAGACTATCGATATACTAGAGCGATGTGAAAATAACAATAAAAGTGATATATTTCATGGCAAACTTTCAGGGTAAGGTTAGGACTATAATAAGTGAGCTAGCTAGAGGTAAACGCTGCTTCCGCAAGCGCCACCCGAGAGCATTCTCAGGGCAAATGAGAAAGGGGTTAAAAATGTCTACTCTTTAAACATTGATGTTAAGAAAATGAAAATACAATCCACTAACTGTGAGAAAATATTTTCAAATCATGTGTCTAATAAAGGACTTGTATTTAGAATATATAAAGAACTCTCTGTATGAATAATAAGAGTGGACAAAAATTTGAACAGATACTTAACCAAAGAAGATATAGGATGTAAGGAATAAGCATATGAAAAAAATTCAACATCATTAGTAATTAGGAAAAACAAATTAAAACCAATTGTCATTTGCAGGCATACAGACAAAGAAACAGAGGCATGGAAATGTAACTTGCTTATGATGTCCCAGTTGAGAGCAAAAGAGCTAGGACTCAAACCTAGAACTGTCTGTCTTTAAAAAAGTGACTCCTCCCACTATACTATGTATCACATTTGAAGCAACAGAATGGTTCAGCAATCTTCTCGTCTTTTCAGGGAGTTGTTTTGAAATTGGCAACTGTGGCTTCGCACGTATTCATACACACAAAATCAAAAAACTTCACTTCCATCACCTTTTAAAAATTTATTGACTCATTAATAATTTTCCTTAGTGAGTTCTTAAACACTCTTTAGCATTTATTGGAGTTATGTGTTCATTTAAAATTATATGAAGCTGTATTAGAGAGCAGTTAAGAATTTAGGAGTTAATTTCCAACTACAATTTGGAACAGATTGAAGTAAGTAGAATCAGTGGACCTGAGATTTCTCTTGGATGTCCTGGAGGACCTCCACACCCAATCACACATTCCCTTCACCCCTAGCTGTGAATATAACTTCATTTTATAAATCATGTCATCATGATATTAGAACATTCAGAAACAAATTACGTTATGCCCCAAAAGTCTTTCAAAACTATTAAATCGTTTCATTTTTTAGTTTCAATCTACCTCTCTAAATTTTGTATTTTAACTCCATTGTTTGTGCCTTCCTATACATAATCCTACAGACTTTCTGATGAGTAAAGCATAAAATTCCTTTTACATGAACAACAAAGTAGATTGTGAAATCTCCTTCTGGATTAGATAAGTTTACAGAAATCCAGTGTTTGGATTCATAGTTATAGGAATTCAAATCTAAGCACTTATGAGACCTTTGAGCCCATTTTCTCAATCTCTGAACATGTGTTTGCTTACTTGTTAAATGAGAATACCTGTATTTTAGGTCATCATAAACTAAATTAATCCAAGATACTGGACTGCAAAACTTAATTTTAAAAGGTGTGAATATTTATATCTTACATGTATCAGAGAAAAAATTCAATTTTAAAAGACTACTGTTTAAGGTATGTGAATCTTTCATAAGAAAGGGAGGAAATTCTGGGTTAATAAAGTTTTGCAAAGGGTTTAAAACACACAAATGCAGACTTTTTTGCTGAATTTAGCTGAATTGTTCTGCAAAATCAGGGAGGGAAGTGGGGAGAAGAAATTAGAGTTCCCCAAAACCATTTGTTGGGGAGAGGAGCAATAAGAGAAGGAGAGATGGAGGATAAAAACAGGTCTGGAGACCTAGACTTATTCCAGAAAAGTTGAAACTGTCATTACAAATGATAGCCCCAGTGGTGGAGTAGCCAAAAAGATTTTAAATAATACAGATGTGTGTGTAAATTTTTTTTTTTTTGCTTTTTATTATGAAGATTAATAAGTATAAGTCTTTTAGAGGATATAGGTGTTACAGGTGTCAGCTATGGGACTGATATAGGAAAGGAGGATGCTGTCACCATTTCGGTCAAAGCTAAGGTAAAGATAAAGGACAAGTAATAAGTCAGAAAAATAATTAAAAGAAGATAGAAAATCAGAGCCAATGAAGACAGTAAGAATAAAAGCTCGCCTGGGCATTTTCTATCATCTTGACAAGGGAATGACAAATGCTATTAAAGGTCATAATGACTTCATTTAATATTTGCGATAATATAGTCATATTTGTGAGATATGTGTATAATATTTGTATCTTTATGATTATATTATTTATACCTTTATGCCCTTTTCTCTTGATTTTTTTTTCTATTAATGACCTTAAAACAGAAAAAAAAAAAAAATGTAAGCCATTACAAATAAGGCCTTTTATCTAATTCTGGAAAAAAAAAAAATGCAGCTGATAAGGATGTTAAATTTTAAAGTAAAGAATTTCCTGGGCCTCTTATCAAGGTTTAGTGTTATCTTACTTCAGGACACTTTCCTGTCCCCAGTTACACTTTAAATCCAAGTCAGGATGTGATCTCCAAAACCTTGTAGAATATATTGATTCTCATTCTCCTTCATGACAGATAAAAACTTGTGTAGCCATTACAATGCCGTCCCTTCACATATAAGTTAGCTTTGCTGAAAGCAGTCTGTTTCTTTCTTTCAGTCCGTTAGAGATGTTCTGTGTTAGTCTTTTAAATAATGCTTTTATTTTCTTGAGTTTCTGCTGGGCTGCAGTTGTTTTATTAGTTCTCAGATGATTTATGTATTTTCAATGTACAAGTGCCTAGAGGCTAAGATAAATAGATGTATTTTTATGGTAAAATTTGAAAAATAGTTCAAGGCTTGAAAAAGCAAAGCTTATTAGGTGCTCAAAATTAAAATAAATGTTTTCTCTGCCATGCTATTTTTGCAAGGAACAAACAAGACATGTGAAGAGAAGGTTTCTGATAAATATTCTAATTTTTGCTCTCTACTCACAGCACATCAGTGTCCAAGATAAATATTAAGTCATTTTTCTATAAGCTATCTGGATATTTTTAAAGAGAGTAATTTTGAAAGTTATAACCCTTATGCTCAGGTACATGGATCCTGGGATATCTGGGCCTCTTCTCTTTAAGCGATGAAAATAAATGCCAGTCAACATGCCAATGTTACTAATACACATAGACTTTCTTATGACATTTCTTCGTCATGCAGAAAGATCAGATTTTCATGACTCCACTGATACATTAACCCATTTTAGTACGATTGTTATCATTATGTTAAAAATAAACCTCTACGTATTTGTGTAATTCTGTGCTTTGATCAATTATAAAGGAATTTGATATTTGAATATTTCGAAGGGGCACCTTCCTGCCTGTGGTGGAAGGTAGGTGGAGAAGTCATTTCTACATGCCACATGCTATTACAAAGAGTAGATAAGATCTATTTTTCTTAAAATTCACTTCTGAATACAATAATTTCCCCTTATCCGTGCTTTTATTTTTTATGGTCAACTATGATCTGTAAATAGTAAATTAAAAATTACAGAAATAAACAATTAAAAGTTTGAAATTTTTGCCATTCAGAGCAGCATGATGAAATCTCATGCTGTCTTGTTCTATTACACATGGATGTGAATCATCCCCTTGTCTTGAGTATCCACACTGCATACACTATCCACCTGTTAGTTACTTAGTGTCCGTCTGGATTATCAAATCGACTATCACAGTATGGCAGTGCTTGTGTTCAGGGAAACTTTTTTACATAATAATGGCCCAAAGCATGAGTGTAGTGGTACTAGCAATTCAGATATGCCAAAAAGAAGCCATAAAATGTATGTATGTATGTGTATATATATATGGAAAACATAATATAGATAATAATCAGTACTATTTGTGGTTTCAGGCATCCACTGGAGATCTTGGACCGTATCCCCCGCAGATAAGGGGAAACAACTGTGCATTACAAAATGATAGCATATTACTGATATTTTCAATATTGTCAGTTTTGTAGCTATAATATTAATCTCCTAACAAGTTTAAATAATTTCCCAAAAGTTCCTGATGTGAAATATATTCATGAAGATTAATTATTATTATTATAAGGTCCCATGCATATTTATTTAAGTATATACAGATTACAACTGGTATAAAATTCAAATTTAAAAGAATTTGGAATAGGCTAAAGAGAATTACTAATTCTATTGGCTGAACTATTATTGATGAAGTCTTTTGACAAAATAAGTACTGACTAGCACTGAGTGATGAAGAAGTGTTCTGGGAAGGATTGAGGTCAAACATGAGTTGCTGATGTACTTTATTGCTCTCAGTAATGGATACAGCTCCTAAAATTGGTTCATAACCTGTATGAAGGTGATTAAAAGAAGCATTCTGGCAATCAGCACGTGTTTTGATGAGGTACACAAGGGTAATGAATGGAAAAGGAAAGAGATAGGGTCATTGTTAGGCCCTAGTGGACATAAATATTAAGGAAGTGAATATATATCAGTGAAAATACCAAAATAGAAGCCAGAGATATAGCAGAAAAACAGAAAAGAATGTTTTAAGGAAGTGAAAGAATTGGGGATTTTAGAAAAGACAATACAGAGGCCATCCTGGAAAAAACAATTTCTATAGAGTGGAGAGAGCAGAAACCAGAACATTGTGGGTTAAAGTATGAAAAAGTGGGAGGTAGTGAAGTTAATAGGCAGCTGACTAATTATTTTGAAAGTTTGTCTTAGTTTGACAGAGAAATCATCAAACAGAAGGGAAAATAAGTTAAGAAAAATATTCTTTTGTGTTGTTTTTAATACTGAATAGACTTTGTTGTATTCATGTTCGGGGGATAAAAATCCAATAAGAAGGTAAAGGCTGATAATGCAGGAATGTGAAAGCTTGATTTATGAATCAAGGTATTTCAGATGTGGGAATGATGAAAGCCAAAACCCATATATGGGTATTCACTGTATTTAGGAGAAGCCATACCATTTCCATTGATAAAGGAGGATAGCTAGAAAATGAATGAATAAATGATTATTCAGATGTGAAGATCAGGGAAGACAATATAAAAACCTGTTGGTTTCATTGTCTTCATGAGGTAGGAAACAAATTTGGCCTGAGGTTGAAAGAGCAGCTTATAGAGTAGGGAGTTTGAAAAAAAGTTCAAAATCTGAAAGAGTTCCTTAAGGCAATGAGGGAGATTTCTGGCTAAGGGATTTTTCAGAGAATCAGTGGATAGTATTGGAATTGCATATGTGATTAGAAAACAGGAATTTAAATTGGCTTCAATATACAATACTGGATCATTTTCTCTAGGCACACTCAGTGAACCAGGTAAGGTAATGATTAAGTCATTGTTTATGTAAATTTAAAGCAGTTAAATGAAACAAAAATGAGGTAGAAATGTTTAGGATAATGGGGAGAAAGAGACTGTATGTTTTTCATTTCAGTAATGGTATAAATTATCCAAACTGGGATATATTTAAGAAGACAATAATCAAACAAGATGTCGGTAAACAGGAATAAACTGAGTCCGTCATCAGGCAAACCAGGATAAATGGTGTTCATGTTTATAGTGATTAAAAACCAATTTTAAAAAAGCTATGTAGCTTGAGGTAAAACTTCTAGTAAGAGGTCAAATCTAGGTGAAGTTGGCTATAAGTTAGATTCTGAATAAGAGAATGAAAATCCTGGAAGTATAGAGCACAATGGCTTAAAAGGAGAGGGGTTGGGACTATAGAAATTTAGATTTCAGAAGTTTAATAGATACTATGACTTGAGTTAATGAAACAAGTTAGTAATGCTGGAGTAGAGAAGTTCACTGGGGTGCAACAAAAAGTCATTGTGATCTAAAGTTAAGGTGTGGATGTTTATTTTCCTACACTCTAAAATTGTCCAGGAAGATAGTGGAATTAATGGTAGAGAGAATTTTATAAGCCAGAGGCCAGAGTCTTCAAAGAATGTGAAGGAATGAGCTGGACGGAGGTCAGTCAGCAACAAGGATTAGGCCTGGGTGACATGAAGTATAATGAAGATAAGTTTCATAAGAGGGCACAAGAGGTTCAGTAATGGCTATTAAGAAAATGAATATATTTGTCATTGCTTCATGTCATTAAGTATTTGAATGACCCTTGATACAGTCTCGTCCCAAAACTTTGTTTATAATTTTACTTCCAGTACTACAGGGAGAAAATTTACTGTTTGTGCTAACAAGATTGTCAAGTTCTACATCTCAGGTGTAATCCTGATTTTAAATTAATAACTTGGACTTCTTGCCCATGTTTCAATTTTGATTAAAAAAGAATTCATCCGTAAAAGATAGTCTATTCTTGCTCTTCAAGTCAAAACAAGGTTTGTTATCTACAAGAGTCAGACATTAGACTGGAGAGAATATACCAAGTTAATTGTCAAATTTTGAGGCTTTTTCAGGTGTTTTAATTATGAAATCTTTTTTCTATACAATCATTTTAAATATCAATAAAAGTTAAAAATTGAGGAAAAAATGTATTCACATCTTCTTTATTGACATCGTAAATACTTGATATCTTCGCTTTTTGTCTTTGATTTTAATACACAAAAATTCTATTGTGCATATACCTAAGTTTTGTATTTTATTCCTTCCTATTATTACTGCTAGCATTTATAAAATGTCTCAGCATATATCTAATAAGATAAGGCTTTAACAAGAGAAAATTAGATATTAAAATATTATTTGAATCTTTCCATTTATGATATATATTTTTTTTTTATTACACTGAAATCATAGCTTGCTGTAGGTAGTAGCCCTTTGTGAAATCTCAGAAAATTTTGCTGGCACCAAATGTCATCATTCAATGACCTACAAGTAATATGAGTGATTATAATTCATAACTATAACCAAAATTTTATGTTTATATAAGATCATTTAAATTATATAAGATCATTTAAATTATAGCAAGTTATAGTAAACCAAAAGTAACAAAAAATATTACCTTAGCACTTAAAGAACATAATAATTATTTAAACAATTGTGATAGTAATTGTTGCATTAAGAAGATTTTAATTTTAAAAAATATGTTGATACATAACATGGTAGCTCAGTACATCTCCTTTTGGCACTTCCCTTTTCTCCTGAGGAAAGCTTATTCACGAGAAACTTGGCTTTTTTCTTTCTCCTATTTTTACTCTGAGGCCTCTCTGTAGAGATGAAAATTAATTTACTTTTTTTCAACTCCTCTTTTGAGAATACTATCAAGCTTCCAAATTTTATCACATTTACATAGTTCCTCTAAACTTATTTCACCAACCTTGGCAATCTGTAAGCATCTTCAAATGTAGTTAACCACATGATTAACCCTTTTTAAAGATGATATTATGTAATCTTAAAGGTAAAAATAAGCTAGCTTTAAATTATATCTTCATCAAATTTTGACTAATATTTCTTTCAATCACATGGCACAAGTCTGTTTTCAAATACTTTACTCACATAAACAGAGAATATTACAGGGAGCTCCAAAACTTTAAAGTAACATTTGGGGGGGAAGTACTGTATGGATTTCATATGAAAAAGTTCAGAATTTTCTTAATTATGGAAAAATACAGAACCAAAAACATATTTTAGGAATCATAGGATCAAACCAGTCTGCTCTTTTATGTTAATGAGATGTTGCAGCTGTCTGTTTGCTGATTCTTTTATGCGACTGTGCTTATTTTAAAAGAGCATAACCTTCTCTGTTAAAGCATGTATGTTCAATTTTTGACAGTACAGAAATCTAAAAGAGATGAGAAAGATGATTTTCATAAAAATGGTGGCCCCTAAGAGGAACCAGTCACAGGAAAAAGAAAACTTTGACATACATTCTACAATTTCTTTAGGTAAACCTGTGTTTTATTCAATTTTTTTCCCCAGTTTTAGACCTTCTATGGTTTTCAGTCTTAATATTCTTCTGTTTCCTTTAAACACTTTTTTTACTTCAAAATCTAGACACCTCTGTGTTGAATTTTAAAGATATGCTATGAGTGAATAAGGAAAGGGCAAAACAGTGTGCATTATCTCTTTGGTAAATTGTGCTAATTAGTGGTTTCAAAGTATGGTCCCTGGACCAGCAGTATCAGTATCACCTGGGAAATGCAAATTCTAGGTATCACCCCAGATGTACTGAATCAGAAATTCTGGGCATGGGGCCCAGAAGTCTATGTTTTTAACCAGCCTTCCAAGTGATTCTGTCATATGCTAAAATTTGGAAACAACTATGTGAAAGAATATAACTAGTTATTGGTATTTTAGCATATGGATTGTTTCTCTATAAGAAATCACAAGAAAAAAAATTTTTATCATTGGGATAGAAATATGGAAAGAAAGAATTGTTACCTTTCTTACTCTTAGAGTTTTCTAAAAACAGTTCAATTATTATTTTTCTTTTTATTTCTTCAGACATCTATATATTGGAATGATGATCCATTTTCTTGGTACATTTTTATAATTCCTTGCATGTGTAAAATACAAATTTTTTTAAGGACAAGAATTGAATTCAGCTCTTCTCAGAGCATTTATTCATGTCAACAATCACTCTTGCTATCTTTACAAGTGCTTGCTTTGTGCCAAGAACTGTGCTAAGACTTTGGATAAAGAAAATAAATGATGAATAAGACATAATTCTTTATGCCAAGACACTCCAAAATCTATTTGAGGAGAGAACTATAAAAACTGGTATAGTTGTCCTGAGTTGGGAGGGCTAGGCTCTAGTCTTAGGCTATTTTTTTAATAAAAATCTACATTAGAAATTAAAATTTTTTATCTATCATCCCCCCCAAATTTTCTAATAGAGATCTGTTATATATACAAGCAAAATTAATAAAATAGAATGTCAGAACCATAGAAGGGAAGATAAGTAAAAACATTATTAACCACCTTCTCCATGCTACACTCTCCCTCTCCATGTCTATTCTTCAACTATCCATTTGTACCTCTTAATCCCTTTGCCATTTTTTGCCATCCTCCACCCCCCCTCCCATCTAGTAGCTCTCAAAATATTTTTTATATCTATGAGTTTATTTCCGCTTTTGTTGTTGTTGTTGTTAATTTTATTCTTTAGATTCCACATGTACATGAAATCATGCAATATGTGTCTTTCTCTATCCAACCCATTTCATTCAGCACGATACCCTCTAGGCCAGTCAAGACAATATCTTTTTCCATCCCCTTCCTTTTAGTCTGTGTGTGTCTTTTAATCTGAAGTGAGTCTCTTGTAGGCAGCATATGTAGGGGTCTTGTTTTCTTGTCCATTCAACCACTCTATCTTTTGGTTGGAGCACTTCTTTTACATTTGAGGCAATTGTTGATAGAAATGTAGTTATAACCATTTTTTATTCCTATTTTTGATACATATTTTTTTCTTTTTAAAGAAGTCCCTCTAACATTTCCTGTATTACTGTCTTGGTGTTAATAAATTTCTTTAGCTTATTTTTGTCTGGGAAGCTCTTTATCTGTTCTTCGACTCTAAATGATAGCTTTGCTGGATAAAATATTATTGGTTGTAAATCCTGAGTTTTCAACACTTTAAATATTTTGTGCCAAGCCTTCTGTCCTGCAAAGTTTCTTTTGAGAAATCAGCTGCCAGTCTTATGGGAGCTCCCTTGTCGGTAATTAATTGCTTTTCTCTTAATGCTTTTAAGATTCTTTCTTTGTATTTAACCTTTGGCATTTTAATTATGATGTGTCTTGTTAAAGTCTATTTGGGTTCATCTTCTTTGGGACTCTCTGTGTCTCCTGGGCTTGTATACCTATTATCTTCACCAGTTTAGGGATGTTTTCCATCATTATTTTTTCAAATAGGTTTTCAATTTCTTGCTCTCTCTTCTCCTTCTGCTACTCCTATGATGTAAATGATAGTGCACTTGACATTGTCCTAGAGTCCCCTTAAAGTATTCTCATATTTTTTATTATTCCTATTTTTATTTTTGCTATTCCAATTGGGTGCTCTCTGTTATTTTATCTTCTAAATCCCTGATTCAATTTTTTGCTTTATCTAATTTACTGTTGATTCCCTCTACTGTATACTTCATTTCAGTTTTTGTACTCTTCTTTTCTGTTTCTTTTTTAGGTTTTCTATCTTAATTATGTTTTCTATCCTTTTGTTGAAGTTCTCAATGAGTTCATCTACTCTTCCCCTAAGTTCACTGAACATTCTTATAACTCTGCATCTGGTTGATTGCTTGTCTTCATTTTCTTTAACTTTTTCTGGATCTCTGTTCTGTTTTTTCATTTGGAACATATTTCTTTGTCTCCTCATTTTAGCTGCCTCCATGTGTTCATTTCTATATATTAGGTAGGGCTGCTATGTTTTCCAGTCTTAAGAGAGTGGTTGTATATAGTAGGTGTCCTGTGGGGCCCAGTGGCAGTCTTCTCTGATTACCTGAGCTGATCTTACAGAGAAAGATTTGCTTAAGCAGGGCTCTGGTGCATGTTCAGTCTGCCCTTTGGGTGTGTCGTCCTCTGATGCAGCCCTGGGTGGTGCTTTAGCTCAGTCAGAAACTGACCACCTAGCATGCCATCCCAGGGCTTCCTGGAAGTGATCTTGCAACAGACCAGGTTTACCTGTAGCCTATGCCCTGCCTGAGGCTACCTGGCAAGGATTACCAAGAGATCTGCAAAATCATCACCACCCGCGCTGGGCTTGGAGGTGCCTCAAGAAGCCAAACTGCGAACTAAGGCCTGCTGCCACTATTGCTGGGCTTGAGGCTGCTCAGCAAGAGATAAGGGGCACACCGAGGACAGATGTTACTTGTTTTTGTTTTCTGAACCTTTGAAAGATTTTAGGAAATTCTGTAGCGTAGAATATCCACTGGAAGAGGCTTGGGTGGATCCACAAATTGGGTGGGGTCTCAGGGAATCACCATGACAGAACGAATGGTGTTAGTCAGATTGATGGAGACTCAGATGTGGTGCCAGCCTCAGTCTGCACTCCAAGAGCGGGGAGGACTCAATAAAAAAACAATGCCCTCTGCCAGCACTTCTCTCCAGGAGAAAGCTGCCCCTTCAGCCCTCGTCCTAACGCCAAACAATTCAGTTCCTCCCTAAATGTTCCTGGTGCCTTTCGATCTGCTGCCCCAGAGCTGGAGCTCACAGAGTGAGTGAGTTTGTCAGCAAGTAAGTTCATGTGTGGGCCCCTGCAAATTCAGCCACCCTTCGTTTCACTCAGTCACAATCTGCTGGTTTTTATAGCCAGAAGTTGTCTGGGGCGGTGGGGAGGTTGCGGGGAGACTTCTCTTCCTGGCAATGGAACCCTCAGCTGGGGAGCCTGCAGTAGGACTGGGACCCCTCACTCCTTGAGGGACCTCAGCTGCAAAGATATCCCTCTCGATTCTCAACCTCCAAATGTGGGTGTGGGACTAGCCTGTTCCATGTCTCCACCCCTTGTGCCAACCTTGAGTTAGCCTCTTCTGTGTGTCCTCTGTTGCAGGACATCTGTTCAGTTAGAGTTCAGGTGACTTCTGATGATAGTTGTTCTGTAGTTTAGTTGTATTTTTGATATGGTCACAAGAGGAGATAATATATAGTGTTTACTTACTGTGCCATCTTGACCAAAACTCTTCTCAAGAATCATTTCTTAAGCACCTACTTTGTACCAAACATTATGCTATGTGCTGAGGATTCATAAGATAGAATAGTTACGCTTATGGCACTTTTTATCTAGTAAGAGTAATAAAAGGCTAAATCAGCTGAAGAATAGCAAATCCTTAAAATCCTGAGAATAAAATCTTGACAGCATACAAGAAGGATGAGGTTTAAACAACCACAGCAGAGAACTGTTCATTTTCATGGGAATCATTTTTTTAAAAGTTTACCTAATTAATTTTATTCCCTGGTTTTCAAAATAGTAAATCTAAGTGAAGGACAAAATAAAACTAGGAAACTTTTGCTCACATAATGTACAGCGACCTCTGTAGAACAGTTTCGTATATTTCTGCTCTGTAGTCCTATCATTTTTTCTTTCATAATTGAGTTCATGTTTCATCTTAGTGTTTTGTGATAATTTTTTCAGCTAATGCATGAGAATTTTTAATAATTTTTTCACAATATCCTTTAAAATGGCTAAATACTATTCTATCCTAACTTCTTACTGTACTTAACTACTTCAAAATTTGGATTTTTTCATTGTAACTTATACTACCATTAAAATTTTTATAGCATCTTTTACAGGTATATATATATTGCATTTATATTTATTATCTAGATATAAATTTGTGAAATTGAAAAACATAATGTTCCTAATATATATGGCTATGTTGTCTTACAAAACAATGCACGCTCTCAAAAAATGATTTTTTTTTGTTGTTCTGGAAATCATTCCAAAGAAGAAAAAAATGATAATATCTATCTTGCAATTATAAAATGAAATAAGTTCATTAGTTTTTGAAAGTAGAAAAATATTTTCTTGACCTTAATATTCAACTAATTCTCAAATGGCAATTTATTACAGAAAATGTGTTAAAAACTGGCAGTCTTTAACAATTGTTTTATAGCAATTTAAGTTTTAGTTTCTGTAGCCTTTTCAGTATAATACTGTTCCTAGAACTGTTGGATCTGGAGTCAGGATGCCAAGGATTAAGTCCCAGTTCAACCAACAGAAGGCTATATTATATGAGCAAATTACTGAATCTCTCAGAGCCTCAGTTTCCTAATTTGTAGAATGAGGTTAAAATATAATTTTTTAAAAAGATGTCTGAGAAGATTAAATGAAATGATGTGCATAAGCACTTAGCATAAATGCAAGCATATGAAGAAATAAATAAAGGTTAACTATTAATATTATTGGTGATCTTCAGCAGATGTGGATGTCTGATAAATTCATTTTTCTGTGTCTCAGTTTCTTTGTATAAAGAACAGTTCGTATTAGCATATATTTAAATCTTTTGTACTAGGCATCTTCCAAAATAGCTCCCATTCTTACTGCCTGGTGTCCAAGTGTTTGTATAATTCCATGTCCTGGGCATGAACTGAACCTAATGACTTATAGCTAGGAGACTACGACAAAAGCAAAGGAATATTGCTTTTGAAATTAGGTTACACAAGTCTGTGACTGCTGTCTTTCTTGCACTCTCATGCCCTCATTTGCTCATTGAGATGAAGCCGGTTGCCATATTGTGAACAGTCCTGGAGAGAGATCCACATGGAATAAAGCTGAGAGAAGTCTCTGAGGAATTGAGGTTCTCGGTCCAGTAGCCTATGAGAAACTGAATTCTGCCAACAATCACATGAATGATCTTGGAAACTGATTTTTCCCAGTAAAGTTGTGAGATGTCCCCAGCCTCTGCTAATATTTTGACTACAGCCTTGTAAAATCTCTCATTTCAGCCATACTTGGAAGACTGATCTACAGACACGATGAGACAATAAATATTGTTGTTTCAAACCACTAAATTTTGGGATAATTTATGACACAGCAATAGGTAACTAATATAATCCCTTCCAAGTCTAGGATTTTATGAAACTTAATGATTAAAAATGATTTTTTTGATTTTATTTAATATAAATTACATGTATTTGTGTGTCTTCTAAGAAACTATTTATTAAAAATCAGGAATTTTCCTAAGAATTTATCACTATCACACAAGTATTTATATATACATTTTACATATATATATGTGTGTGTGTATATATATATATATGTGTCACACACACACACACACACACACACACATTTGTTAAAATCTTTGGGAATTAGTTTCTTCCAATATTAGCTTCAGGGAGACAGGGCATTTAATTATAATGAGTACCTCCAACTACTGTATGAAAAACAAAAAATTATCTTTTATTTGCTCACTAATCTTTGTCAATATGTTATCTCAGTACCTATATGTAAGTTATTTGGGGACTAAACCTATAGTTTTTAATTCTGAAAGAATGTTTAAAAATCTAAAGTAATGTTTTAAAATTAATTTTCACTCAATTATAAAAAGAGAAAAAAAGAAACTCAATGAAGGAGGTGACATTTAAAGTGTTACTGAAGCAGTTATAGATTATATGATTAATAATTTTAAACTATATTTGTAGTCATTTCATGTCAAAATATATTCTCCTTAATATCGATTTTTAAATATATAATATTAATTTTAACAAATAATTTGTATCTCCAGATCATAAATTATCTAACAATTAATGGCAATGGAAACGGCTTAAAAGCATACATGTAAATGCTTATTTAATGAATTTTTAAAATTTTGGTAAGTAAATAAATATAACTTCAATCAATAGAAAATGGCTTAATCTACAATTTTATTCCAGGAAAAAAATCCTTCCAAAACCACAATTTTGGATGAATTTCAATATTATACTAAGTGGAACATATCAATAAACCATTTGGAATAGAAGAACAAAGAGTTCTGTGCTTTACTATGCCTAATACTACATTTTTTGGCTATGCTAATTTAAGAAAAGGAGTTTCAATGGGAATTGTTTAATAATTTAGTGAGAGATGGAGGTGTTTTGGAAAGAACACTCGGAACAGAGCATTTAATGGCCAGTAAGGAATATGAGAATGCGAACAGCTTGCAGAATGGATACTATAAATAAGAAATAAGAAAGATTTCTGGACTATCTCTTAAAAATAAATTTGTACAAATTCACATAGTGTCAGAATTAACTTGATTTATTTTTCAATGGGAAAATAAGAGTCAAAAATAAGTGAGCTCAGCTTTCTGCAGTATCTAATACTTCATGATAGATAAGAATAAAAATTACTTCCTTCTTATTATTAGGTGACTACTCTTATTATGGTTGATTTAAAAACACATAAAATGCTAAACAACACTTTAGACAGAACTGACTGTTTCGATTGCTAAATTTACCAAGTATAAACATAGGAAGCAGTTAAGAACTTGGCTATACAATAAGCCAAATTAGAGATTTTCAAGCCAAATAAACTTACTTTGTGCTCTGAATTATGCGAACATGTTTGCTACATTGATGTAATTAATTAGATGGAAATATTTCCCAAATTAGGAATAGTCATATCATACATATCCTATACCTATGAAAATGAATTTCTAGAGGAGAAAATGGGTCATTCCAAATGACTCAGAGTGCAGGAAGCATCCTCAGGTCAGAAAGAGCACCATTTAATTAGAATAAGGTAACCACACTGCCCCATCTTCAGCAAGTGTCCAGGTGAGGTACAAAAGTCCTGGCACCTGCTGCAGCAGTTCAGTGCCTATGCTGAATTATACGATAAATGGATTGTATGGGCTGCCCTGAAAGCCTAACTATCTTTTTCTTACAGTGTTTGTATGAAATGATGTATTTGGATTTCAAATAACTGACTCTAAATAAATACTGGATTTCGTTAACCAATGTCACCATAGATAAAAATAAATAAGTAAATAAGTAAGTAAGTAAGTAAAAAAGTAAGTAAGTAAGTAAGTAAATAAATAAATAAATAGATAAATAAATAAATAAATAAATAAATAAATAGGTTTTGGAACAGAATGTGTTTGTTAGTTGGGACCTGTCTGTAATTGCCAATTCTATCTTCGCTTTGAGCTTTGTGAGCACAGCCATTGACAGACAATCACATTATGGTTCCCCTGAGACCTGAGAGAGCAAATATACTCTTCTATTTCACTGTGGTTGAGGAACTTGGATGCTAGACAGAGTCTGGCTCAATAAAGTCTTAAAACATAAGGTAATCTGTAGGTTGCAACCTAAAGTTGATTTTTAATAATATAAAAAAGATACTGATTTGTGAGCCATTATTCTCCCTTTGGTTAAAAAACAATATCTTATTTTTTTCTTGAATATGAACAAGTAAAAAACTCTAAAGTGCAATATTTTTTTTTTCCCATTTCAAGCTAAAAATGAGTGTTGGGTAATCAATGACAGTTATGTTCTCTGAAATGAAAGTCATGCTTTCAATAAGCATAAATGTTAAGTGGCTGTGACCCACTGAAGCTGTCAGACTGAATGAATCCTCCAAATAATATCATATACAGAAAATAAATATATGAATACATAAAGGATATATATCTTAAATATGTCAAAGTGTATATTTCTGGGAATACTAAGTTTGTTTTTTTGCTGGTTAAATTGACTAGTGAGGAGCTAACCCTTTGTTTTTCAATCATTGGTCTTCTCTTTCTTCTGTATTGTTTTAAATATCTACAATGAACCCTTTCATCAAAATAAGACAGAGATTTCTTTTAAAAAAGACTAATGGTGTATGGTGATAGACAACAGTCTAGTTTCATTCTTTTGCAGGTGGCTTTCCAGTTTTCCCAGGACCATTTATTGAGAAAGTTTTCCTTTCTCCACTGTATGTTTTTGGCTTTTATGTTGAAAATTATTTGCCCATATAAATATGGGTTTACTTCTGGACTCTTGATTCTGTTCCACTGGTTATTTTCATAAATGCCTATTTGACTATGCGAAATCGATTTTTATGACACGTTTTCTGTCTTTTAACTGAAATCCACTATAAATATTTAATCGAAGAATTAGCCCAACTCCATCTGTTACTTGAAAATATTATGTTTTGAGGTTAAACAGAATTTTAGGGTCAAGATTTAAATTTTTGGCTGGCCTTAAGTCACTTTTTCCAAATAGAATAATTTTTTGAAATCCTTGATGATTCTGAAACATGAATTTCATTATATATTCATTTGAAGTGCCAAACAAAATTAAAATAGAATTGAAATTTTATAGAAGTGCTTTAAAATATGCAAAATAATTAAAATCTTTTCATAATTTTTATAATTAAAACATCTGTAGATGAAAATTTTAACCACAAGTCTAGAATATTATTGGAAGACAGCCTAAATGTGACATATCATATTTTTACCTTTTCTAAAATTATATATGCTACATCAAACTAAAAAGCTTCTGCACAGCAAAAGAAACCATCAACAAAATGAAAAGGCAACCAACCAAATGGGAGAAGATATTTTCAAACAAAACTTCCAATAAGGGGCTAATATCTAAAAGATATAAAGAATTCCTATAATTCAACTACAAAATATACAAACAATCCAGTCAATAATAGGGCAGAGGACCTGAACAGGCACTTCTCCAAAGAAGACATACAAATGGCCAACGAACATATGAAAAGGTGTTCAACATTGTTAGCTATTAGGGAAATGCAAATCAAAACCACAATGAGATACCATCTCACACCAGTTAGAATAGCTGATATCAACAGGACAAATAATAACAAGTGTTGGAGAGGATTCAGAGAAAAAGAAACCCTCATACACTGCTGGTGGGACTGCAAATTGGTATAGCAACTATGGAAAACAGTATGGAGTTTCCTCAAAAAAACTAGGAATTGATCTACCATATGATCCAATAATCCTTCTACTGGTTATTTACCCCAAAGACTTGAAAACCCACATCCAAAATGATATTTGCACCCTGATATTCATAGCAGCATTATTCACGGTGGCCAAGACATAGAAGCAACTGAAATGTCTTACAACAGATGATTGGATAAAGAAGCTGTGGTACATATATATAATGGAATATTAATTACTCAGCCATAAGAAAAGGTAAAATACTGCCATTTGTGACAATGTGGATTGACCTTGAGATAATCATACTAAGCCAGATAGAAAAAGTTGAAAACCGCATGATATTATGAACAAGACAAACAAGCAGAGACTCATGGACATAGACAACAGACTACTGGTTACCAGAGGATTAGGGAGTAGAAAGATAAAAGGGGTCAAATATGTGGTGGCAGAAAGAAATCTAACTATAGGCAATGAACACATAATGCAGTGTATATATATGCTTTACTATTGAATTGTACATCTGAAACTTACTGGATTTCGTTAACCAATGTCACCATAATAAAAACAAACAAACAAACAAATAAATAAAATTTAAAAGGCTAATGCTAAAGAGCTATTGACGTCATTTACCTTCAGTTCCCTATATGGGAAAAATACATGGAGCATCGATTGACTATGAGATAAAGTCTTCTTTTCAATCTGTCAATTCTGACACAAACAATTTTTCCTGTTAGAGGCTAACCCACTTATTCTAGACTTTGCTCTCTATATTCTTACACAGTGATAAATTAACCCTATCATCTCCATCATTTATTTATCTTTATTTCTTATCCTAAAATCAGCATTTATTGAGACTACATATCAAATGCGTTCCCATTTCTCCAAACCAGATAGATCTATGTCTAGAATTGGAAACTCAGACATCCCTTAAAGCAAACAAGAATGCTGGCAACAATTAAGTCAAAGAGAATGACATTACTGTAAACCTTCTGTTTCGATGAGATGAGAGAGACTATACCTTGAAAAAGGTTAGTGTTGTTCCTATGTCAGGACATTTCTTGAAGATAACTTTGGGATCTACTTTATGAATTGGTATTTTTTTCTCTCCAAAAGGTCACAGTAAGGATAACATGAGAAATAGATTCTTCCATTGTTTCAAATGCCAATAATGATTAACAAAATACAATACATAAAACTCACCCAGTTTCTTGATATGGCCCAATATTCAAGTTAAAGTTTAGAAAGTTTTCTCTGTGATGCTACTTTTCAAATATTGCCATGATCTATTAGCGGCTAAAAAGTTTTGTTACTTTTTCCTTTACATTCTTTGATTTAATAAAGTAGTTGATATATTTTAAGAATATACATACTAACAAATGTGTGTATGTTAATGCGACAAAAATAGAAGGTTTTTTTTTGAAGTGCTTCCTATTTTTTAAATTTCATAATTAACATTCAGGCAAAAAATTATTACTCTCTTTCCCAAATCATTACATAGTAAAAAAACAACTCTTATTCAAACACCACTCTTGACCTCTAATTCAGGTCTAGAGGCCCAAACATTGAAATCTATATTACTGATAAGAATATATCCTTTCTGGTTGTAATGATAGTTCTACACTCACTGGAAAGAAGCGATGCCTAAAAAATAGCCACTTCCCAGGCAGGAAAATCAAGCAAAACCTTTCTAGCAGTTGATGAGGTAGAAAAACATTTACAAACTCACAAGGTTTTGACACAGTGACAGAAATTATGTCTGCAATGTTAGAAGGAGCGGTGAATACTGGCAGGCTTGGCTGAGATTGAGCAAAAGAAGAGAGGCTATTTGAGCACATATAAAGATACCGTACTGCAGACTGAGTCTGAGGCACCCTGCTCCTGACTGACAGAAGCTGAATCAGCTTCCTCAGGTTCCTGCCCAACGATCACTCAGGGCTACGGGTACAGTGCAGCAGTACTGACTCTTGCACAAGAACAGTAGTGAGAATTATGCATGTACTGCAGGATTTTATAAGGATAGATTCACCGTAATTAACGAGAGCTTGCCACTACCACAACTCAGAAATATGAAAGCCCTTAGAGAAGGTAGTAGATAGCAGTGCAGAAACACTATGAATCTTCCATCATATTTTTGTCCCAAATGAGAAATGTGGACAAAGGCAAAAACTAACGATTAGACTCTTAATTTGCACCCAGATTACATGAAAGGAGGATTGAAAATGAGGAATACTTCTGATTTATCTTTGCCCCTCTTCAGTCATTCCACCAGATCCTTTACTCTTTTAATGCAGTTAGACCCTTTCACATAACATCTCAGAAAACATATTGCAGCCCTCCATGGGAGGAAGCATCTGCCTTGGATCATCACACAGAGTCACACTCATCTGCTTGAAAAATTCATCTCTCAGCCCCTACTTCCACCATTCAGTCCTGTGTGAGGACCTGTTCCAGTTTTCTTCTCTGCTTGAAGGTTTCCGTTCTGTGTTCTATTTGACCTTCATCAGTTGAGGGTAACTGGAATTTTTGCCAATAAACTTTCTCTGGCAAGATCTCACGGGTCCCACTGGTCTCCCCTGAGAAAGATTTTATCCTGCCTCAAACGCCCTTTCCTCTTTCATCCATCTGACCTTCTTCCAACTACAGACATACACTTGTATAATCATATTTTATACCAGGAGTTGGCAAACTAAAACCCATAGGCCGAATCTAGCATGTCATTTAGTTTGATAAAGCCCATGAGCCAAAAATAGATTTTACATTTTTAAATAGTTATATTTAAAATGGTATATATAAGAACCAACATTATATCTTTAAATTCGTTCTTGGCCCACAGAGCCCAAAATACTTACTATCTGGCTCTTTAAGCAAAGTTACTCTACTCTACTCTACATATTATTATTTCCAATATCTACAATTTCAAACAAGTCTCAATTTCTCAAAGTCTCAATTTCAAACAAGTCATGCTTTGATCCCAACTTCCAATACTTCCAGTTTATTTCCTCTAGAATCCTGAATTCCCAAATCCTTTCATTTCATCAGGACCATCAATCAGTCGAAGCTACCACAATTTTAAAGTACCTCACTTGTCTGCTACGAGGTGCATACTTAATAAATATTTGATGGGTGAATGATTTAAGTGGGTATATTTACTTCACATCAATGTTCCAAATCCTCTCAGGAACACCATTGTCTGGGATCTGCCTGATTGAACCATTTATTAGTGTGAACTTTCTCATTTCTCCTCCCTTCACCCTAAAGAAACATGCCTATCCCTATTTGCTCACTCTAAGTATAGGCAATCAATGCCTAGAATATGAAAGCTAAAAAATAAACCTATGCTACAAATAGCATCTATCAATTTTTGAATAAATATTATGTATCAGGCACTTTAAAATACAATTTTTGATCCTCTCGACAACTCCACAGGATATTATTCATATTTTAGAGATGAAGAAATTAAACCTCCAAGAGGTTAATTGCTCATATTCACATAATTTGTGCATGTCAGAATTCCAGCTGAGGTTTTTAGAGATCAAATTCCATGTTATTTCCACTATGTGGTGTGCTGTAAATATCAAGGAATGACTCAAAGGGTGGACATATCAGTTCATGTTGGGGGTAGAGTTAGAGAGGTCATATTAGGCTTGGGAAGAGGATTTATACATCATTAAGTCCCTTGAATCATCACACCTAAGAAACCTATAGAATGATAAATAGTCCAAATCCCCTCATCGGGCTTTCTGTGCCACAGCCTAGGAGTTCTTTTAAACACAATAAATATTCAGGCAACTTCATTTTTTTTTCCAAATATTACTATATATCACGAAGCTTAGCTGTGTTCCATAAACTTGTAATTTTCTAGCTTGGAAAATATGATGGCTTGATGGGAAGATCCACGAAGGAGATGTTTCTTACTTTCTTCCAAAAATAAAGAAAGGGTTGAGCCTATAGGGAAAAAATCCCTTAATATGATAATTCGATTAAGGTTAAAATTATTTTTAATCAATGGTTTAATGACTTTCTCACCCTCCTCTCATCATGAACAGTTATCATAGTTCTTCCTTTTTCTAGCCTAAGGTTTTCTAATAAGACTAACTAGTTCCAATAAAGAAATTCATATCTGAAATAAAGTAGGCAATTCTGGCGTGTAGTTAAAAAAAATATTGAGCATGACCCATAAAATTTATTATTCATATTATTGATCTTTTTAAGGTTCTCTCTTTAAAAAAAAAAAAAATCTATGTACTTTTTAATTCCCCCACAACATAGTCTATCTTGTCTAAACTCTCTTCAAGAGCTTGTAACTTTTCTAGAAATGCCTCTTATATCCTTTGTCACTGACATTCTCTTGCTTCCTTGATCTTTGCCATGTCCAGCTAGGATTTAGATTCAGCGATCAGTTTCTTCTCTGAACTTGATCTAATATATTTCTTTGGAGCTGTAAATTGGATAGTCCCGTACTAATTTTCAATTAAAAAAAAATAACAACAAAAACATTTTTTTATGTATACTTCCCCAAGTCTTAACCTTACTCAAGCTAACTTTCCTTTGTAAAATCAGAGCAACGCTCTTTATAAACATATAAGATGCCCTCTGCAGGCAGAAAACTGAAGGAATCAGAATGTTCTCAAAGGACCCTTTTTACATTAACATTCATTGCATGCTTACTCTGCCAGGCACTGTACTTCCCATAAATCAACTCAATAAATGTTCAAAATAATACTATGAAGTAAATATTATTATTGTTCCCACTTATACAAATGAAGCAAGCAACTAAATAACAAAGAGATTAAATAAATTGTTCAAGCTCACATAGCTAATATGTATCAGATCAGAGATTCAAATTTAGTCAGTCTGAATTCAAAGATCGTTTAACCACTAAATTATATACTCCTTTAGGAATATCAATTGGTGGTAGGCTTCTTCATGAAGATTTGTGTCACTTTTTCTTGGAAGGAGCAGAGTGCCTTCATAAAAACTGGCCTATTAAAGTACATATTTTTCTCCCCCTAAGCGAAAGTATATATAGTTACCAAATGCTTATAGAGAAGTTTTCAAATTCACTGGAAAATTTTATTGCAACCCAAAGATTCCTTTCCAACCTTAATGCTAATTTTTTCCATCTGGCCTTATTGCTTTAACTTATGGCTTTGAAATATGCAAAAATACAAAGGTATACTTCTAAACTAATATCTTTCCCTGTGATATCTTCCAACCTCAATGTCTGGCACATGATATATACTTACTAAATATAAAAGAAGTATTTGTGGAGAGATTTTCATCAAGAGAAGTGACTGAGATCATTTTTCTGAGCCTAGTGTGGAGGAGACTTATCCTAATTTGAACATAATGAGTACAGTGAAAATATTTATAAATTTGTATATTTATAGTATTTGTATATTAAAATGTTTAAATTTTTAGTATTTGCAAAATTAATTTTTAGATAAATGGATTCTAAATCTTATATACTAAATGTCTTTGTGTTGACAATACTTAACCTGTTCCTCTTTGTAGAGAAGGTTTTTTGTTGATGATATTAACCTTCATGGTGTCTTCAACCCATTATTAGACAGAGAATATTGGGAACAGAGACAGAATTGAGAGGAAGTTCACTTCCCAAAGCAAAAAAATATATATATATTTGCTCAATATTATTCAACATCCCATGCTTTATACATATTGCCACAAATTTAAAAAGTATATAGTTTTTGTAAGTTAAAGTGTTTCATAATTTTAAAATAGTTGACTGCAATTCAAATCCAATGTCTTTGGAAGGAAGGAGAACTTCATCCAAATGCAGCCATCTCCTAAAAACAAAAAATAATCACCAATTCCTTCCTTTTGTTCATATATTCCAAGGTTCCTCATTTATTATTATTATTATTATTATTATTTGGTTAAGCATCATCTGTATCCCTCAGTCCTCAATTATTAATTAAGAAAAAAAAGACAACGCCACAAAATGGATGTTTTTGTAAATCAGACTGAGTTCAGAGTACACACACACACACACACACACACACACATATTTACAAAGAATCTTAGGGAATAGTTTTTATTTTGTGGAAAACAAACCTAATTGTAATGTTGTTCGCCTTGCCAAGTGACATGTCCAATCATTCTCAAAGAAATCTTTCAGCTGCTGCTAGAAAGCAGGCTTGCTTATGTAGGCTCTTTTACTGCTGCTAGCAACAAGTTCATTTAACTTCTCAGTATATAACTACTGTACCCAGACTTGAATTTTCTTACAAAAGAGGCAGTCTGATCCCTCGTGTATTTGTAAAAGGTGTGTGTGTGTGTGTGTGCGTGTGTGTGTGTGTGTGTTTCCTTGACCTACTTTAACTCTTAGGGAAATCTACAACCACTTAAAACAGTCAACCAATTTTTTTCTGTCCAACTTCCCTAAGAAACAAAATTCAGCATAGCTGCTTTACTTCTGTAAATTTCTATTATACTTACAGTTCATACTTGAATGAGCAAATACATTTCTAGAAATTAATTTGTTTTCTGAAAATTTTATGCGGTATAGTACACTGAAATATTGTTCTCTTGCAGAATGCACACATATCTATAAGGAGACATATTTCATTAGTTTAAATGTTTATGTTTTCATATTAAGGGACTTTTTTTAAAAAACCACATGGAGAACTGTACCTACAATAACCAACACGCTATGTCTAAGTAATAACAAGCGTCTTAATTGTATGGCCTCTACTAATTATTCCCAAATCCATAAGAATTACCTAAAAAAAAAATTCCCTCAGATTTCTAGATTCCTCTAACTTAGCATATCAAGACTTAGATACATATATATATTTTTGGAAGGTAATTCTGATTCTCAGGCAAGCATTTGGAAACCACAAACCTAAGCTCCTAGATTTACGTAGCAGGTGAATTGATAAATCCAAATAAAGAACAACTCATTTCCCAGGCCCCTTTAAAATATGTGAACTTCAGTGAGTCCTATAATTCTTAATCTTATAAAAATAAATAAAAGATTATTATTTTTCCAGTTCCCTTGACATTTTTATTTAATTTAATCATTATAAAATCCAGTGATAAAGAAACTTTGCGATTATTTTTTAAAACAACAGAAGTAAATCCATATAGATCTAGGGTACTTATCGGATCTACTTTCTATGATATATAACAACTTGTAGTGCCTAATTGTGTGACTGTGTATGTGTTTATGTAAAAGAGACCTAGTTTATTTTTCTTCAAATTTTTAAAAGATCCGGTTACCCAAAATATTTAAAATCCATTTTTGCTACTAAGTAGGCACTTATCAGAAAAGAGAATATGTATTATCATTCTTGTTATCTTTGTATATCTTGGGCCTAAATGCCAAGTGAATATTTTTTGAAGGAACGAAGAAGAAAAGAAGAAAGAAAGAAGATAGGAAAGAATGAGAAAGAGGATGGGAAACAGAGAGGAAGAGATAAGGTAACTACTTTTGTCGTTGTTGTCCTTTCCTAGATGATTTCTCAGTAGACAACATGGGGTGGCTGCTGCAGTGCTAGTGTCCACTAGAGATAATGCCAGGCATTGCAGTTCGAGCTCTCCAAGGACACTGAGTCAGAGATGGATGTGCAATTCTTTTTATTGGGAAGTAATACCAGTGGAAGGAATGGTGATCTCTGATGAAGGCTCTCAGCCACAC
Organism: Pteropus alecto; assembly: GCF_000325575.1. Lineage (NCBI taxonomy): Eukaryota > Metazoa > Chordata > Mammalia > Chiroptera > Pteropodidae > Pteropus > Pteropus alecto. The sequence continues at coordinate 24,648,288 of NW_006494614.1, read as the reverse complement.
AGGGAGCTCTAGCTAAAGATTGGTTGTTAGAGGAGCCCCATCTTAGGTGCAGATGGCTAGGTCCTTAAACCATCACTTTTTTCATTAGCTGGCTGTCAGCCATTCCAAACGGAGTGTTACTTCAGATCAAAATCTGAATCTGACCAGGAAAAAGCTAACAGTTGAAGGCTTTTGAATAACTCCTCCGCTAGAAGCTGTCATGTCCTTTCTTGAAAGGGGATCTGCAAGGCGCATCTCTGTGTCTTCTACACGTTGCAATAACTAGTTTCTTTTACTCTAGAAAGCACCCTGAGAAAAATCAACTTCTTCCTATTAAATTATCAGCTCCAAATAAGGAAAAATAATTCTTTCAGTGGAAAGGAGGACTTCAAGAGAGGAGTCTATGCCTTCATCTGTCTCTACAATGAATTTCTCTATGTCACTACTTAGTATATTAGGGGCTCCCACAAAAATGCATTTCGATTATTGAAGATTGAAAAAAAATATTGATCAAAATTATAAAGAAAACTGATAAGTATCTATTTCTCATAAAGAACAAGAAAGTAAGGCATTCAAATGGATATCATTTGGCAAGCTTAAATTGATTCAATATCTTGTTTCTCTTTTTCTCTCCCTTTTTATGAGTTTCCATGGGGATCTTTGTAGAGCAACTGAGTACAGCTGAATCTATATGTGCTCTAACAGAATCAGTTTCAATTAAAGCCTTGCTACATCTGCTCCTTGTAGCTCATGAAAAATAAAATCAACATAAATTTATTGAATGATTAATATGTACGCAGGATTACGTAAAATCTCCCTGAGAGTTTCAAAAGCCAAGAAAATTCTCTGTGTTCCCTCATGGAATGCAAAATGAAGCAAGATACATCAAGAGCATCTTATATATCATGAGTATCTTAGATTTTTTTCCATACCTCTATTCACACACTCTCTACCACCATATGAACTAAAATGACTTTCTTCAATGGCAAAAAACTGATACACTTGGAGTAAGTGAAAATGGAAGTAAAAGAATAAATAAATAAATAAGTATTGTAGACAGCCAGTTAGTTATTCAGTAAATCGATTAGCTAAAGAATATAAATTGAATATCTACAACTTGCCAGTCAGTGTAAATAGGAGCCTAGGGCATAGAAATGAGTAATATAGACAATGTCTTCTCTTCAATTAATGTATAAGAGATAAAAATAATAATAATTTCAAAGAATTATAAGGGCTAAGAATTAAATAAAATAACAAATATTATAAAGAGTAAATAAGGTGGTATTGGGGTGCTGGTAGGTTTTATCTAGGCTGTTCAAGGAAAGACACTTTGAGTAAATATAATTTGAACTGAGATCTTAGAAGTGACAAAACAATCAAGTGACAATCTGGTGAGAGAATATTCAAAAGAGAAGACAACTAGAAAGAAAAAATAAAAGTTCCCGAAATGAAAGTAAATTTAGTCTATTCTAGAAATATGCTATCCCCTATAAATATAATGCAAGACACATAAATAATTAAAATTTTTCTAGGAGCCACATTAAAAAAGTAAAAATAAAGTGGTTCAGTTACATTAATATTTAACTTTGTTCTATTTTATCTAATATATTCAAAATAGTAGCTTTTGTACATGTTATTGATTAAAAAATTAATGAGATACTTTATATTCATCTTTATACTGTCCTTGAAATGAGGTATATGTTTTGCACATGCAGAGCAAATGAATTTAGATTAGAATGTGTAAACATGGTGATCATATTTTAAGTGATTAATAGTCACTTATGACTAATAGCCACCATATTAAACAATGCAGTTCTAGAGACTGAAGGAATACCACTGTCTCTGGAAGGTGTCGAAGAGAATGAATCAAAGCAAATTTGGAGGGAGAGATAATATATAGATCAAATAATGCCTCTTAGTGGCAATAAATTTTGACCATAGTCCAATTACAGTGGGAAGTCACTGGAGGGGTTTAAGCAAGAGATTAACATGATATGATCCTGCTTGTTTTAGTCTGTTCAGGCTGCTATATCAAAGTACCACAGACTAGGTAGCTTATAAAAACAGAAATGTATTTCTCACAGTATGAAGGGTGGAAGTCTAAGATCATGGCTCTGGTATGGTTGGGAGAAGGCTATCTTCCAGGTCTCAAACTTTTAGTTGTATCCTTACATAGCAGAAGAGACTAGAGAGTTTTGTGGGATTTCTTTTATAAGAGTACTAATCCTATTTACAAGGGCTCAACACTTCATGACCTAATCAACTCTCAAAAGGTCTCACCTACTAATACCATCATCTTTGAGGGTTAGGATTTTAACATATGAATTTTATAAGAACACAAACTTTCAGACTATAGCACTGCTTTAAAAAAAAAACTCAATGTGTTGTCTAGAGAAGGGGCTGTAGAGTGGGCAAGATTAGATGCAGGAAAATGAATTAGGAGACAGTTACAGTCTTCTTTTGGACCTATATGATGGCATGGACAGGATTGTGGCAGTGGATATAGGTGGGGATAATATGGATATATATTTTAGAGATAAAAGTCCACCAGACTGAATTCTATCACAGAAATAAGATGTGGAGTAAGTATAAATAAAAGAATTAAGAATGGCTTGTTTTTGTTTATTATTTTGTTTTATATTCTGCTGGAACCAGTAAGTGAGTTGTGGTAACATACATTGCAATATAAAATCCTTGATGTTTCAGAGGATTAAAAATAAAGATTGCATTGGTTACATGCAAAGTTTGAGATGACAAATATGATTGAAAAGGATGAATATTCAATTTATTTAGTTAGTATAATATTTGGATTTTGGAAGCATTACTGTTTAAATGTTATTTAAAGTTAAGAGACAAATGAGAAGACCTAGAGAAGAGAAGTGAGAGAAGGAAATGCGAGGAGATGGATATCAACCATGACAAAATGTTGGAAATTGGTTAGGGGCTAAACGCAGTCTTCATACACAGGTAGTGGCAAAAATCCTAGTTGGATTGCTATAGAGAGAGATGGGAAGTGAAGAAATGGAGATAAATACAAAAAAATTTTCAAAGTGTGTATAAATAGGAGCAGAGAAATAAGCCAGGGACTGGAGGATAGATGTAAGATCAAGGAAAAAGATTTTTTTTTTTTGGAAAAAGATTTTTTTAATCTGTTTATATTTTTAAGGTTGAAAACATTGTCTATTTTCATACAAGTGAATAATCCATCATCTAAGAAATAATAATTCAAGACAGGAAGGTGTTAATTACATGAGTTAAATCTAGGAAGAATCCGAGACTAAACCAGGTTAAACAATTTATCCAAGATCCCAAAGTACATAGCTAAACCAAGATGAAAACTCAGATATTCCTGACACAAAGGTCCAGGCCCTCAAATACATGTTATCCTGCATCTCGGGAAGCAAATGAAATTTTTGGAAAACATCTCCTTTAGATTCAGTGGTATCAAGTAAGAGGTACTTATCATTTCTATATACAAAGTGATAAGAACTCAAACTAAGAGTGGAATTGTGTAGAGAAGAAAGGAAAGGGTGGTGGAAAAGACATATAACCAAACAAGACCTCAAACAAAGCAAAGCTGGGCTCACTAATTATATTGAAATTAAAGTCAAAGATAACTTGGGGCTCCTAAATTCCTGCAAATATGAGAATATGCTGGTCTGCGTTTTACATGAGTTTGACTTACACACGACACTTCAATTGAATACATTCCATTACATTCCTCATCTGTTTTCTTTTTTTTTTTTTTGATCCAAATTGTTTTTTATAGTTCCTTTGACTAATGTTGATTTTAAGCTATCACTTGACAGCACTGCCCCCTAGTTGCTTCAGGAATTTTTGTAAAAATATGCTTGACCTTCTGATGTATTTTTCAGAATGCTCTTATGTGTAAAAAGTAAGTTGATCCCTTTAAGGGAAGTGTTGACAAAAACAATGAGTACAAAAAAGATCAAATTCAAAATAATTATACAATTAGATTTAGACAATTGGATTCTAATATAACAGAAGCTGATTTAATTTGAAATTCTTAGATATCTTTAGGGTTTAGTTTTTATGTAACACTATGAGTAATTTTCAACATTCTCTTTGGAACCTGAGTAATAATTATATCTTGTGGACTGAGTTCAGAAGCTAGTCTTACCAGGATTTTCCAAACTACTTGGAGATTCCCTGTCACGCCAGTTATCAACACACCTCTGAGGATGGCCAGGATAGCACAAGACAATGCAGAATCTTAAATACTGGCAAGTTAACTTTTCAAATTTGTTAAACTTGTATTTAAAAATCTCTAAGTAGTATAGATATTTTGGTCTCATTTTATAGACCAGGAGACTAAGTTCTCTATAATTTAAGTGATTTGGCCAAGATGTCAAGCTAGTAAGTGGCAAAACTGGGATTCAACGCTGTTATGTTTTATAGCAAAATGTTTTAGCAGCAGCATGGAACTGTCTCCTAAGAAACTACTTGGAAAGTAGATCCATTGATCAATTGTATAGCAATGGTAGTCATTGCTAGTTCTCTGCATTACATAAGTTCTGTTATGGGACATATTACTACTACTTTTCAGCTGTCTGAGTAGAAGATTGCAGTGGTTATGATAAAATAGAGATGGCTATCATTAGGAGCAGAAAAAGAGAGGAAACAGAGCTATTAAGTCTTGGCAGATCAGTGACATTTGATAGAGACCTATAAATATGGATCACACAAAGAAATTTTCAATCCAATAAGAAAGGCTACAATCATTATTTTCCCTGAGTTTCATTATTACTGATTCTTTTCTTTGTTCTTTAATTTTTGTACTTTAATTTTGCAATTTCCCATGAGTTATTTCTTTGTGCTTTTTAAATTTGTTTTTTGAGTTCTCTTTTTTGCTGCATCTAGTTCGATGATATGATCAAGCAGGTTCATGCAACACTTAAAGACTCAAAAGATGCCCTAAAGCATTTGGACTTGTTGATTGATCAATCATGTTAACAATAAATTTGGACAAAGTCAATGCAAATTTTTTGTGTCCCAAAGAACTTCTTGAGTGTCTAATTTTGTAAACTATTTTAAAGCCTCATTAGGACATAGCAGTTCTTTTTTTTCATGAATGTTAGAAATTGTAATTCCAGATTGTAATTCAAACTGTTACATCCTGGTTAAACATCAAGCACTTGTTATAGTCAGCTAATTAAGCAAGAGTGTCCACAGTGGCAGTTATGAATAGATCTATAGAGAGATGTTATAGCTCAAATCCTGTAAATTGTGAGTCTTCAGTAAAGAAAGCCATTCATTAATTCATTCATTCATCCAGTGAGTATGTATTTACCTCAAGCCTGCTATGAACTTGGCAGGTAGAGTGCTAAATATGCAATAATTAGCAGACTCTTTAAGAAATGTAGTGAAGGAGATCACATATCTGATAATTAGTAAGTATTTTGAATAACCACGTGCTAGAAATAAGCATAGAGTATTATAATAGCAATGTGTAAAAGTCATGTGCTTGGTTTTGCTCAACAAAAATTTATTCAGTGAAATGAAAGCATTCCTGTGGAGAATAAAAAAACAAAATGGTATTTCATATAATATGGTAAAGTCCCTTAATATCCAGATAGCTTATCACAGGTAATTTAGACAATACTACTTCACCGGAAAGGAGAAAAATTAAAAAGTGCCTCTCTAACAGTGATGCATACACATGGGTAGATATAGACACAAAAAACATAAACCTATTAGTTAGACAAGTGCACCATTTAGAAAGTTTTATAAGAACTGATAAGAATATTACCATATTTATGTATTACCATATTTACATAATAATATATTAGTTAACTACCTATACTCTGTTGCTTAAGCTTGTGCTATTTATAATTCCATGGATAACGTAAAATAAAAAGTCCGAATGTGTTAAGACTGTATTAAATTAGGTTAAAATTATTTATCTGGGGTTAGTTACCTGCTCAAAGGTTAATTTCAGATACCCCAGAAGATAAAATGTATTTAAATTAAAAAGAATAAAATCACATATATTTTCCACTATCTAAAAACAGGTGTGATAATAAAAATTTTAATTTAACCAGCAAAGTCACTAAGAAGAGTGGATACCAGATGTAAATAATCAATATTGGTGAACTGGTGAATATTGCTCAAATGTCAGATACACTGAACCAAATTGTTTTCTTATCTATATATTTTGAAAATTATTATATAAATGCCAAGCAATGTAATAAAATCAGTGTACTTTATCTGTTAGGACAAAGTCCAAGGTCAATTATTGAATACTTTTTTCCTCTAAGAAATTAGGAGTAAAAAATATTCATGTTCGAAAGATTTCATGTATGATTTACCTAATTATTTAAAGCAAAGTAACATTAACTGCTACTTAAACCTGAGGGTTGAGTAAAACAGAGGGTTCTGGATTAGAATTTAAGACATCTAGAGATACAAAACAAACGGTAATGAAAAAAATATAGTGCAGGCACAGGCAGATAATTTGGATGTGACAATGGTAAGCCCCTTTATAATGTAGCATTTACAATTCTTTTTGTATTTTATTTATTAACTTAAAACAAAGTTTTATAACTTTAAGTTGGTACAAAGAGTATGAAACAGATTTTATTTTATGTATTCTTCAATGGCCCTAGATTATTTCCCAAATTTATGTTCACCCCACCGGCCCTATGCACCAATACATTCTGAAAACTAACACCATCATTATGTTGTATGTCTTCTGTTGTGGCATTAGTTTAAGGGATATTTCCCAACACTATGTATGTTCAAGAAAAAGAAAAAAATCCAAAATTTAAAGATCCTTAAATAGTTAATATTTGAGAAGATGAAAATCTGTGTCTCATCACACGTTTTAGATGTAGTGGTGAAGAAATAGGTGGACAGTGGGAGGAGGGACACTGCTAAGGAAACTTATGTATCTTTTGTTTTATCTTCAAGCAGAGGTGAATAAAGAATTTTTATTTTTCATCTCTTTTAAGGAATTAAGTTGGACTGCTCTGCCTCACCTACCATCAGGTTCTGGAGAACCTTAGCCAATTGTGTGGTTATAAGGGAAATAGCTATGGCTGTTGTTTTTCTGTATTTTCATATTTGTGTTATTTGTGTTTTATACTTTTCTCTTAACCCAGCTGTCTTTCAGAGTCATTGTCTTTGCCTCATATTCTTAGATATGATATAGCACATTTTAAAAAGAAAAAAAGAAACTGCAATGATATTGGGGAAAAAAACTAGTCAGTTCTCAATTGATAAATAAATACATTAAAATGTAAACATCACATAAATAAATGACTTGTCCTAATATAGTAAGAGTCACATAAAAGTTCACATAAAATATGTGAAATATTCGGATTATTTAATCAAAGAAAAGTAATAGAGAAAATTTTATTTTATTGTCGTGCACATACCATACCGTGGACCAGAATTTACAAGGTACATCTATAGCTTGTACATGACAGCATTTAATAGGCATGAAAAGACTCAAATAAAGTGAAATTATCTTGTATAAACCTGTTAGTTCATCTGAAATGTCATTCATTAGATTTATTTCTTTAGGTAAGCCATTGCTTGCTAAAATTGAGTGTTAAAATAACATTTCTTATATGGGAAATTTATACATCCAAACAGCTGCTGATATATATCAGTTTTACCCCAATAGCCCCTTTCCCTTAGATTGACCACAGTCTTAAAAGAATAATATAAGTAACAGATAAAAGTTGATATTAGGCAAATGTTAAGATATGGCACATTGATCAGAGTACAGTTGGGCAGTGGAAGGCCTTGATATAAAAGGATACGCATAAAATACTTCACAAGGAACTCAACGGGGAGAAAGGAGGGAAAGCACCCACTATGAGTTGTGCTAGAGTCCCTGCATATTATCCATCGATTAGTCTCAACCACTCCATGTGTCAGATTAGTCTTCTCCATTTGTAGATTAGGATATTGAAGTGCAGAAAAGTTAATAAAGCAAATAAATAACAGAGGCAAAAATAGAGGTTGTGATGACAAATTTTCTCTGGAAAAATCTGCAGGATAATTAGGATAATATAAGAATTATCCTACTTATGAGAGAGAGAGAGAGATAGAGAGAGATAGAGAGAGAGAGAGAGAGAGAGAGAGAGAGAGAGAGAAATAGGAGAAAAAGAAGACTTTTTAAGGAAAAGGAAGAAAAAAGTATCCAATTATTGATTATGCACATGCAGCAAATGCTTCCAAAATCATCTATAATAATAATGAATATGATCACAATGAAAGAACATCAAAACCAGCCTGTGAGAGAATAAATTTGGCTTGTAAGCTGGCCTTATAATACCAAATATTTCTTGAAACTAGGGAATGTGTTATCTGCCATCCTCTGAGCCTTCTCAAGAGAAAATGACTAATCTGCCCCAGTAGTACTTAAACTGTCCTAAATATTTATTTTTATCCTTGACTAAGTTCATTGACTCCATAAATTTTCAATTATGTTTATGGAGCCAAACTCTTTAAAGTGAATTTTTTATTTTCTGTCTCATCTAGGCACTGTAGTTTGCTTCTTCATTGGAAGTGGTTATACATGATTTAGAGATGTAGAAACACTGGACCAACTCCCTCAGAACTATTACTTTTTACAGGAAATATAATAAACTCCCCTGTTTATATGGCATGGTTAAGAATTGGGATGGTTAGGTTCACTGTATATTCTAGTTAGCTGAGGAATTATATGACCAGAGAGAATTAGCAGATGGTTATAAAAATGTAGTATGTATTAAACCTATTAGTCCTAGGCTTACCACTTTTTTTCATTCATGTTTAATATATTCATAGAAATATTTTTTGATGCTGTGTAAATTAAGCATCTAGCATTCAGAAATTGTTCATAAAGTAGATAAAATGGAGGGCATAACTTATATCTGATTGCATTTCTGAAAGTGTGAACTTTTTAAGATTTGCATGTTTATTAAGCAGCCATAATTAAGGATTTCTTACCCATGAAATGAATGAGTTGCTGTTGTATACATTGGCCAAAGCTGTTTTTTTTTGTTGTTGTTCAGAAGATTTGAGGCAGTGGCATTCAGGGTATATCTGAAAGAGCTACTTTCCTTTTCAATAATAACATATTATTTTCATCCTAAATACATAGCTAACCACATCTCTAATGAAGCTGTGGACAAATTTTGTATGTCACTTTATTTCAGCAACAATTACAAGGAACTGCGTGTCAAATACAATCAGCATTCTGTGAGGCTTTCATTTCATTATTTGACTGTATAACACACATATCTGTGTGTCAGTAATGTTCAATCACCTGGGGTCATTTTCATTCATGGGTATTTCACAAACCAGCCATCTCTAAAGGCCTGGGGTCTTTGGAAACTCAACTTTAAACTGTTCATTAAAATTTCAATCACTTTACTCCTAGTAACATGCACCATATGCTAGATATCCAGTGAAGAAATTGCATAACACTCTAAAATTTCAATGTAGTCAGCTCTGGGCAACTATTTGAGCAGAGGCTAACTGAACTTCCCACCCTACTTCGGAGAACAGGGGGAATATGGCTATGAGCATTCTCAGTTCCTATTTTCCTGAATGAAGGGAAACGCCACAGAGCAGTTATCATGGCAGAGGAGAGCTGGAGTCTCTTCAGCAGCCACAAGCTGCCACAGCATTGTGCAAGAAGACTGGAGAACTGTAACGATTCTCTCTTTATTGACAATTGGGTTCATTTTTGTAGAATAGTGGAATTATCGATAAAGAGATATCCATTTCTGATCACACCACTCTGCAGGTTGTATAGACATATTATAGCAGACTAAGTTGTGTTACCTTGTGAGGAAATTTAGGTTTGGGTTCCTCACATTTTCATTTGATGCATCAAATAGTGGAGACTCAAGTGTTTTCCCTAATCTGTTGAGTAAATATCGTATTCCTCTAAATCAGTGGTCTATCTTTTCTTGGATTCATTTCGCAATATTCTACAAAATTGCATATGCCCTCTCATGAGACAAATGTACGTGCATTGATATATTCATAATATTGCTTCCATTGCAAAAGGTTCAAGAAACTTCTGTGCGTCCATGAAACTGGGTTTTACAACCACCCAAAGGAGAAAAGATGTTGTCATCAGTGAGGAATTAAGCCTCAATCACTCAAGGCAGAAGTTATATGTTAAAAAGTCTCACGATAATTTAACTCTCAAATAAGATTCTCTTCCCCAGTTCA